>NW_025766127.1:0-65232 GCF_003918875.1 Haliotis rubra
ATAGTGATTAGATAAATAGCGTATTGCATACCGAGGTAGGAACTTGCAGTATCAGTGCAGTACTTATCATGGTTGTGTTGATTCGAATTTGAAGACATGAAAAAACGAAACCAAGAGACACGTTTGTAAATCTGTACTACAAAATGGTCCATGTTCCCTACCTCAACAGAAATGCAAAACAACATTAAGATTCTTGAAATGGTGAGTGAGTTAATATTGTCTACATCAGCAATGTTCAATATGTCGTGACTTAAGGAACATTCCTATTATTAAAGATAGAGAAGTTATGAAATATGGAAAATGAACAAGCTCATGTCTTCAAACCACCCCAGTTTAATCAATGATGTACAGCAATGAAACGTGACACAATGATTCATAAGGGTTAAGATATATGTATTCATAAGAAATAGTTGACAGAACCCCAATTAAACCGAGCATGTATCATTGAAAAGGTAAAATCTAATATTTTATGTCTGGAATTTCTTAAAGCACATGTACAAAAGTTAAACACTGAGCATGATCTTTGAAAGATTCTCAATGCTGCTGTTGATTTTATCTAGCATATCACTGAAATCCCTGTGGTATGTGTGTATGTTTCATCTGCGTGAAACTCACTATTACATAGGCGGTACTGTGGGACGGGTAAGCGTCTGTTTTGGAATCCTGGTGACATCTTCAAAACAGATTCTAGATTATGTTAACTGCACTGTTGTATATTACAATGTAACAGAAGCATATTTATTTGGAGCGTGGCAACATCTGTTTAGAGCGGTGACGTAACTAAACAGATTCTAGATTATGTGTATATTAATATTTACACGAAGCGCTTGAAACTGTGTTTATTTGAGCCCATTTAGCAATAGCATACTGTTTGGTAACAGAGTGACATCTTCAAACATGGAATTTCTAGATTATGTGCTCCGCTGTGCATATTACGGTAGCGAAGAGTATTAATATTTGTTAGAAGAGTGATAGCATCTCTGTTGTTTGGAACCTTTTCCCTTCTATTGTTTCCATTGCTATGTTGTATGTCAGGGGTGCGTTCCACTTCGGCTTGCGTGCATCCAGTCAATCTTGGCAGGATTGCATCCGAATTTTACAATCGTCTTATTCAAGGAATTACACCCGTTCCACTACAACTGCGATCTTGGGCTGATCGTGGCGGAGTGCGATCTTACGATCCGATCGAAACGCAGATTGGGAATCTCAGTGCGAGATCAGAGGAATGCAGAGCTGAGGTTATTTCCCTTTGCATGAATAATAAAAAGATGATGGAGTAGTTTACGAGACAAGCTGGTGGTGGGTGAAGGGTTTGCGATTTACGCCACTTGCTCAGCAATAGTCGGCTATATCGCGGTGTAATCTAAGGTAAGATGCATAGCGTTCTGGCATGACGTTCATGTTAACTGAGTGAACGCTATGTATCTTAGCTTTAAATAATCGGTCATGGACCAGACAATCCAGTGATCAACAGCATGAGCATCGATCTGCGCGCAGTTGGGAACCGATGATATGCAACCAAGTCGGCGTTTTGACCACCCGATCCCGTTAGTGGCCTCGGGGCATGGGTTGACGGTTCCGTATTCTGTCCGGGCGGCTAAAGCGGGTGGGCACCGGCCAGTGTAAGCATTGGAGGAAATGCAGGCAAAATATTAGATTGTAGTGGGCGCAGCGGTTTCCGGGTACGGGTGACGTCGACGCTGGGGCATCGGGCATAAATATAATAATAATAATAAGTAAAAGCGTTGCCGTACGCCTATTCCGCATCCCGCAGGGCGTAAGCAAAGCCCTATGTACAGATGAATTTGCGAGGAGTATTTACAGCCGGATTATAGAGTATTATGCACGGGAACAGGTTTACGTGAGTCGGACTTTAAAGTATCAGATTATTGTCAAGAGCTTTTATCATATTGCCCTGAGCCTTGTCAATCAGAATGAACAAAGGCGTGACGAGGCATCTCTATAACGGCTAATGTTAAAATCTGTCAGTGGTTTTGAATAACGCGTACCGCAATTTCCCCCACCAAATAAGCGCGTGAAATCAAAGCTATATTTATCAACGAACTGGGCGTTCTTCAGCAGCTGTCTATTCTTAACCGCTGACGTTGCAATATTGTTGTACAAATGTATTTACACCGACTCGCTCAGTTGTGTTCCCCATGACGACAGTGGTCAAGCTGGCCTGACATTTGTAAAGAGCTTGAATTACAGTGTTTGTTTACACCACAAAGAAATATGATTCATTTAGAGTTTTAGGGGACGCTCACGGTGAAATGCTCGCTCTTATTTTCACATAGAATATAGAAAGCGCCTTTGGTTTCTCACGATTGATTTTGCTATCCTAAGTTGGTCGCGAGCAGCGGGCTTCCGTCATAACTTTCACGATTGACTTAGGTAAGTTAGTTAAAGTGGAGACGGTATGCACCGATTAACGTCACGCTAAGATTGAGATTGTAGGGGTTTGATTGGCATAGGAGGACTGAATCGGTTAGTGGAACAGCACAGGTCATGAATGTCCAAACATGCATAATAAGTTCAGCATTAAAACTGAAACAACATCAATCTTTTCCTGATTGTTTGTTTTATTCTACGGACACATGTGTATTATCCATAGGTAATATTATAGCCTATGTCAGGTATTTTAGGTTACCATGAGTATCTGTCATAATCTAAAATAGAATTCCCAGTATTGCCTTTTTGAAGAAAGAGCGCCTAAAGATGACACAAGTTTTCCAACCATAGATTCTGATGGAGAAAGTAGTGTCGAGTTTATAGCGTGAAATGCGGCAAATCCTTCAGTGGCCTTTTATTAAATGCACTGGTTTCTACCGGTACAGTGGGGCGGAAATGTGGTTTTGCTGGTGGTCAGTTGCTGTGAATACTTTCAAATGAGAACGGTTATCTCCAGAGGTTTACGGTCCTTAGAAACCGAGTGGACGTTTCACCTCAACAGCGGTATCATCTCCAAGGTGCATCTGGGCTGCAGGGAGATGGTTCGGAACATCATTTCAGGCGCGGGTTTTTGACCATGACTTTGGAAGCTTTTATTACCACCGGTACCATGTGCGGTGGTGGACTCTGGATATCGAAACTGAGTCGGTGATCGGTGAGTTTATGAAATCGGTTTTTGTCTGATTGCCAAACCAAATTTTCCCCAAGGTGGAAGAAGAAATTCTCTTTATTATTCGGTTCTCAGTCCTCGCTCTGACTGTTGTTTACGGGTGAAACGTGCTTTTGTCGGCATCAGATATTTCTGGTATATTCTGAGGATTTTGAAGTATTGATCGGCTGAAGTTGGTCAAGATAATCGCTTGATCATGATTAATGACAAACGGATCTGCTGGAGAACATTTCAGAAACTGGTAAGGTGTTATTAACTGGTGGTTTAACCGCATTGCGGAAATAGTCAGGATAATTTGGCGACTTGCATTATTTCACTGGTCAGGGGTCAAATATAACGCCCAGTTCACTGTTACACAAGTCAACATCAGCTGCCTTAATTGGAGCAGCATAGCGTAGGAGTTTGCTTTTTATGAAAGGTTTGTAATCTTTGTACGGTTTCTTCCTTCAGTTGCCAAGTCACCTGTTATTTGAAAATGTGCAAAGAAAATAATACTGCACAAATGTGCTTACAATGTCCCGAGGACCCTGGCCTGCAACACACTCGCATTGCCCTCCACATGCTTCTTCATTTCAGCATGGCATTCAGATTTGAAGCCAAGAATTTACTGTATCAATGTGATTTGAAAAACGGACGCTTGCTTCAAAAAGAATTCTGGTGTAGGATTCTTTGCCTCATGCACCAGAGTTTCTTTTTAAATGCGGTTGCCATATAAGAATGGAATGAATATAAGCTAGAATGGGGCTTTATCACTAATAACATACTTATTTTGTCAAAGGCAGGGCAGGTGTCATTCAAACTCAGTTTAAGTTCGAAACCATCCCCAAAATTACACGAGTTGAGTCATAGCTCTCAGAGTCTAGAAACATGGTGAAATTTCACTTGACTGTTACACACACACACAAAAATAATTTTAGTGGCAAGTACAGTATATTTTGTGTATGTTGACTTTAACGTTTTGCTTTACACAAATATTACTCAAGTTCGAGTTCTATGCTTATACATGAAGCTAAAGTCATCTCTGAATATATTTGCAGTATAAAAACTAGACATTTGTAAATTCATAGTATCTGCTTTTACGTTAGTATACATTCTGATATCAGAAAACTAAAACAAAAGCCGAAGGATTCGTAATAACAGAAGAATATGACGTGGCACAAAGTAAAACATGCTGCTAACAAAAAGTTTACTGATCTGTTTGACCGGAATCAGGCCGGCGTCTAAAGTCTTTTTATACTACCATTTGTCAAAGCTGGTACATCTAGTTTTTCATGTTGAAAATAATACACAAAGTATGAACCCATCATTCTTGTGATGAAGAAATAAATGTGTGAACCTTCCTGCTTGTGGATAAGAAGGCTCTGATGTGAACCTATCCACGCCCTGAAATAAAACAGTGTAGACATGTCACATCTCGAAATAACATTTTAAATTTGGAAATATTAAAAGGCACTCACTGGAAAGGACGATGTACCCGATAACCGCCAGTCTTGCTTCGGCCACTGGATAGTGTGGAGCTCCAGCATCTTTTTAAATGATTATGTAATGTTGCGAACGCAGGCTGTCACTGAATTAGATGAATGCAAATTGGAATTAAGCGTACCTTCGGTATAAATCCATGGCCTTCACGTCACCTGGCGTTGAGGTAGTTTAAGTGGGCGAGGCTGAATATCACTTTGGAACAAAGTATTGTTTTCGTGCCAGTGACTGGCGTTGTATGTTTGGATGCTCGTTGTCTGCAAACTGATGGTAAACTAATCCTATGTTTTGTTCCATCAGTGACCGTTATCGGGACCTTGTTATTATTGATATGGCATGGTGGGGACAGATTATTGATTTGCCCGGATGGTTTTAGAACTGGCTTTGATGTTGGAAGTTGCCGTTCGATTGGGTCGATTGTTCGTCGGTCGCTCTTGCCCTGTGCTTCGGCTCTGTCTTCCAGGTCTGGCGGCTTCCGACTTAAAAGTGATTCATTCTTCTGGTCTGGAAGGTTGATAATTTTTGCTGGGGTTCAAGACGAGGTCCGATATATTCCTTGGTGTTTGGAAGCCGGTTGGACCGTAGCTGCCGCGGCTGGCCGGAACGGCTCCAGGAGTGTTCCCATTTGCTTTGATGAAGGTGGAATATATGGCGGGCATAATGCCAAAGAAGCCACGTGAAAGTAATCCACACTTGGCTTACGGAGATAAGGTTTGAAGTGTTGAGGGAACATGGATAATATCGCAACAGGGGATTGAAGATCCTCGTGTGGCCCTGTCACCCGGAGGAGAATGATATCCAGTGAACGGCGTAAGTTAAATTTGTCACTTACTGCTTCAATTCCTGTAAGCAGAAAGCCGATAGTTGTAAATCCTGAATCAACGGCTGCCATTAGTGAAGTTGGTCTTTAGTCCTCTACAATTCCGTTTGGACCTTGCAGTAAGAAAAACTTCTTCTTTGTGGAGTTGATTAGGGATCTACCTTATCTTTAAGGGGGCGACAAGCTACGAATCCTGTCACCGAATGTTTCGAGACATCCATTTCTTGAGAGATCAAACTTATTGTAAATTTTGATATTGTCTTTTCTTGCCTTTTAGGCTCTGCCACTATGGTATTTTTAAGATTCGTTTATAGGTTTGTTTTATGTTTTCGATGTTGCTTCCATTAATTCAAATTGAGTTTGGAAATTCTGGACTGTGATGATAAATTGTTTCTGGGAAGATGGCGAGATTCAACTTCTGCTCTAGCAGTTGTTATTGATACTGATACGTAGCAGTTTGCATTTAAAACTAGTCCAGGATATTGGAGCTTTCAGGTACATGCAGTATTATCAAAGTAATTTAGCATTGGTACATTCGAACTGAACTAGATGAAATTTAATTATGTTCAGTTCTCATTAAAAGCTGGAAGCTTTATAGGACCTCATTGAGGATTCTGAATTATTATGGGCTCTGCATCAACAAAACCTGCGCCTTCCATATGAATTAATTTATTAATTTCCATTTATTGTTTTACGGTGGACGATATTTTTTGAAAAGTGGGCCAAGGACTAGGAAACAGTTAGATGCATTATTCAAGATTATTATACAATCTTCAATGCTATATAGTTTTGCGCACACAAGCGTAAGTTTATTACGAGATTGTTTTACCCTTGAAGCCCATACTTTTGGCATTTTGAAACATCTCAATGGAACGGGAATATAAATATCAACGTTGAGATGACAATACCCTACTTTAATTGATTTTGGAGCAGTTGGATAAGAAAAATGGAATAGGAAGTGTTTGTTGGTTTTAGTTTCATGGGTTTCGGGTTATTGAATCGTTTCACAAAGTCTAATACTTGTTCTTTCCATTTTGGGGCCCCATGTCTGAATTCACTCATATCTGCGGCGAATGGTTTGATCCGGTCTCTGACGGTTCGGCTTTGCTTGTGTTCCAGAGGTTCTGTATTGGAATGCCGGGGCCGGTGTTCGACAGGCGGCTGAGTTGACGGAGTTTGTTGATTTGGCGAACTTCGCGTTCGGTGGAATGAGGCTACAGGCGCAATCGGTTTATGTTGGGACCTCGCGCGCATTGCCGTAGACCGCTTTGACGCAGAGCGGGTTTGGTTTTGATAATTGAGTTTTATTGGGTCTCCGGGACTTAGGAGTCATTGGTCGGTGTTCGTTTGAAGGATTAGTTGGTCGTCATCATCGCTGTCAATTGGTACGTTTGAACGTTTGGCGTAGGGGTTTGTCGAATAACTCACCCTTAAGCAGACATGTAGGGCGGTAAACGTAATGGATATCCGACTTGCGCATCAAAGATGCTCCAGGTGATGCCACTCCGGCAAGAAAAGCTGAAGTTTAATTGTATCACATGGTTGTTTTTATTCTGGGCGGCTCTGGGCGAATGACGGGACGTTGGTTTTAGGTCAGTTCAAAATTTGTGTAATTATTTTTCTGAATTGAAGGCGGGATTAAACTTCAAAATAAATCAGGTTGTGCAATATCAGTAGAGCCTCTTGGGAGCTTGGCATGACCAATGATTAGTTGAACCAAGGCCATTCAACACCAATGAGGTGAAGTTAGGGCCGAAGTGACAGTGTATTGACGAGAACACAGTTCCTGTAACCAGTGCCCTCAACCACCAATTCCTTCCCTCCACCGACACAGAGGCGCAACCCACAACAAACAGGTTGGTGGTCGAAATCCCTTTGAGGAGCCACAACAGGGAGTTGAAAAACTCTTGGCGTTACGGCGCAACTAGAAATTCGCTCTTTAGCGGTGCACCCCACTGATATAGTGAGTACACATTTAAAGTCACTTCAGCGCAGTGGCAATATTTCAAGCCCAGCTAAATCATGACGGGAATTTGAACATAAAGGGACAAATACATTAGGAATAGGAATCCTGTTAGTTATGGGCAGTGGAATAACTAGATTATCTAGTTGGTAACATTTTAAAGAATAGATAATAAGCAACAACACATTATAGAAACATGGCTGTAGATCATGGCAGCTGATGTAGATCCGCTTTTAGGTCCCCAGAGGTTTCATGGACCCCTAACGGATTTAACGATACCAGCAAACCATAAAAGAAACACATATTCTACGATTAAACACATGAGTACAGATTAATATACATTGAATGGCGTGGTCTTACATACTACCCTCTCTGGGGGACAACATAAACTACTTCAGCCCACAGTCATGCAACCACTAACCTCAAAACTTCCCATATATATTGTCTTACCCATCATAAACAAGCGCATTGTCGAATTTAAAACACATTGAGTCAAAATTTGTGAATTAACTTGTTTTCTTCAAAAATCCTAATATCAAATAGAATGTATACAAAAACATCATGTGGCCGTTGTCATTAAAATATTTTATCCCCACTTGTCATGATAAAACCACAAGCTTGACTAGCGTGATTCTTTTATCCTAGGGATGCAGAATGGAAGGTCCTCAACTTCAATGAATATTCGATGTGTATGTCTGGAATGGCATTATTACAAGTATATCATAAGCCCATTCACCTCTTAAACCTGGACTAGCAGCCCAAATTAGGTCTAACTTGGTAAGTTGGATCGTTTCATGTGATCTGTCCTTCCTGGTTTGTCCACTTCTTCTGCAATCAAAGTTGAACCAGTTCATGCACCGATATATTGCTTCGAAACTGGTAGCTATTTGTGTTTGCATTTTCGACATGCCAGAAGCTGGCTGAGAATCTGGAAATGCTTCATTGGATTGTCGAGTTGAAACTTGTTTGTTCATTGCGCTGCCTGTTCGTGGCACAATGGACAGATGACTACGCTGTTGTTGTCTTTGTCCGCCAACGTGGCATGTGGCTGTTCTGACAGTTTGACATCCATGCTTGCGGAGGTTGGTTGTAGCAGAGTAAAGTGATGCTCAGAATGAGACGTTGGGCGTCATGAGTTCTGTATCTTGTTTTGCGCGCAGGTGCCTGGAGTTGAGGATAATGTGATATTAATGAGTAGTATTTCAGCGGTTACTTGGGCATGCTCTACATGTCGAGGTCACTTTAGGTTTGTAGGAGGGGTGTGACGGTTCGTCTAAAGACTTCGGAATGTTGGCGGTTATGGGTTGCGGAAGTTGAAGGAGGTTTGAGGTCGATTTGAGATGCTTCTAAGTATGAGCGTTTTTATGGGAGAAGGAAGACTGTTCCACAGGATTGGTTTGCTTACCCAGGTTGGATGATAGGTTAGTGAAATGCTGAAGGGTGGCAGGTTGATCCATGCTCACGGTCCTTATTTCTTTCGCGCTTTTTTCATGCGCCAGACAAAAACCTGGTGACTGTTGGTTCAGAACTTGAACCATATGTGAGGCATCCTCTTCATTATAAAACGTTTCCTCAGTAATGTTGCGCCATTGTTTTTCAAGCATGATTATCTGTCTTATGTTTTGAATTCTGATTGGAATTAATGTGAGCTGTTTATCCACACAATAAATTTGTACGCACCACTCATCATCAGAGAGTCTCACGTTTTCAAGGTCGTCTTCGTCTTACAGTCTACATAAAATTGGTCATATCTGATAAATGGCTTGGCTTTACCTGTTTATACCGTGTACAAGAATTAACTCAGGCTTGCCACCTTTGAAATATAGCCCGTCTCCAATGCCACAATGCTTTGGCGGTGGGCCATTGGGCCGGGTTTGAGTTTACGCTTATAAATACTTCCAACTATATAGCGGCAGTTCGTAAATAATCGAGTCTGGACCAGACTATCCAGTGATCAACAGCATGAGCATCGATCTACGCAGTTAGAGACCGATGACGTAATGTCAACCCAGTCAGCGAGCCTGACCACCCGATCCCGTTAGTCGCCTCACCACGACAAGCATATGGAGTTACACGAGTTTATTCTAACTGACCTTCACAGTACCTGTAAATGTCTTCCGTGGTAAAATTCCTTGTAGTCTTTGAAATAATATTTATAGTAGAGCAGTTAACGGGGATCAGATCAGTCAGGTCGATGAAACAAGATGATATCCACTAACCAAGATGCTCTGCATGATGGTGCGTCGCTGGCAGTCTGTTTGAATTCGACACACATACAGTCAGGTGAATAGGGCTGGAATATTACAGTGCAGCGTTGAACAACAAAAATCTTTAGAAATATATATCGAATCTATACCCTAATTCTTAAACTCGTTATAACGGTACTTTGACTGGATGTTAACTTCTTCTTATCTATTCATAATGAAAATACACTAAAATACTTTTGCGAGTTTACTAAAGGCAGGTAGAGTGAGTTGTTAACGTCACATCAATGTCTTCAAGCCTGCATCGTGAAGACATATGTGACATTGAAATCAGATAGGTATATATTAAAAACTGGTCGACGAGGACGATGGAAACAACTAGAATATCACAATTACAAATGAAACTGGTGTGGAAAATTAAAACTAATGTACTATTTGGACAATACAATATAAAAACTGGCTGCCAGATCGCTACGGCGAAGATGATCCACTATGCAAAAAAGGGACCGTGGGGACTTTGGTACTTTGGCTACCTGTGCGGACCCTAGTTGGATATATCATCCCTTCAGCCAGCGGCGATTGAAGTCAAATTTAGCCAAAGTTTAAATGATATTAAAATACTACATTCGGAGCCGCTGCGATTTACAAATTTCTTTGAATGTTTCGGGACTTGCATTGCCACTCTCGGGAGGGACCATTGGTTTTGCAGCTACTTCCGGCTGAGCAGAGTTGCAGCGCTAACAGTCTATGTTGCTGAAAATCTGAGCTGCCGATAAAGATATGTGTCTGTTGCAGATCGAGTTTATCAAGGTCTGAATTCAACTTTAAAGATGCGATAATGAAATAGTAAGGAGACTTGTATTGGTAAAGATCCTTCATGGTTCGTTATTTGAAATGGTTATGCTTGTGATGGAATGTTCAGCACGGTTAGGCGGGTAGCGGTAGGTTCTTTCATCACAGGGTTACTAAAACAGGAGGATCCTCTCACGCTTTAATAGGTTCTCATGGAAGAATTGCTTATTGTGCATTATTTAAGCATCGTCGTGGTGATCCCTCAAATCTGGACGGCAAATGGGTGTAACCGATGGTTGGTTTTATTTCATGTAATTTATTGATACCTTCTGGGTGCTCACATCATTTACATCCAGATCGCGTTAAGATCTAATGGCTTTTGTATGATAAGTATGGGATCTGAGTGCAGTTTGTGGAGTGCTGCTTGGCAAGATCAGCAAAATATTCCCAAGAAGTAACCAACGTGGCTACAGGTAATGACAGAGAGGGCGATAATAAGTGATGGTCAGTTGCAAGATGTTTATATAGTGTATTATTTCCTAATAAGTGGATGTTTACGAGAAGATTTTTAGCTATTTTGAGGCAGAAAGAGGGAGTCGGAAAATATACCAGTATACCATTGTATTTAGGATGTCTATTTATATATTTAAAAGAGCTGTACACGTATTGCGTTTAGCTACTGTGAAAATTGAACTGTCATTGGGTAATCTGGAAGAAATTGTTTGGACCCAATGACAGTGGGCCTCTTCTTCACCACCTTCCTTGGACCACATCTGGCAAAGGTTTGTATATGCCTGTTGCTAGAAATTGATTATATTGTTTATATTGTAAATTCATTTGTTCCTGATTTTTCAGCTTGATATTAATATTCGTCGACTTAGTCCCAACTATTTATACCAGGAGGATTTGAGTTTTAAAACACATTTCCCGTTTCATAAATATCTGGGACCTGAAAATCAGAAAATGCCCTGCAATATAACGCTAGTAATGAGAATTAAATTGCCACCATAATCATTTTTTCCTTTGACAGTCAAATATGCGTGCCTGGGTGGCGGTGCTCTGCCAACCAAAGTAACCCGCCACCAATAGCGTACCGGCCGATTATATAAAGTAAATTACTAAAATAAGCGACCGAAGAGACCGAGTTAACATTATTGATCTGAACCCATGCTTGTCGTAGAGGCGACTAACGGGGTCAAATTGAGTCAGAGCTTACTGAAAGGATTTGACACATGTCATCATCTCCATTGCGTAGATCGATGCTCCGTAATGCTGATGGTCAGGACCGCCTCGTGATGGTGGTTAGGCGGCATCCGCCCGGAAACTGGAAGGTCGCGGGTTTGATCTCTGACCAATCGCGCAAAGACGTTCATCTGGGTACTTGAACGGTCCCTGCCATCCAGCATTAATAACGTTACAACAAAAGACTGGTCGGCTCGAGTCAATTATAATGTACAGATCGGGTAGTGCTTTACTGCGGCATAAGTATCAGTGGGCTGCGCCTGCTGAGCCAGCTTCAGTCTGGGCTGAGTACAAGCAGCTGCATACACATACACGCGTGCGTAATGTATGGGCAGGAAATATTCTCAAGCCACGACATTCGACAATTTCATATTTAAAGCGTCTTTTTGGTATGACGCGGTCGGGATCGAACCGGCGACCTTCCATCTCGGGCGGACGCTCTGGCACCGCTACACCACGGGCGTTCGTTTTGATGAAGTTGAGTGATTGAATACGTATGGGTTCACATCTGGATGGTAACATGGCTTGCATCCACCTCATACCCTGTCAATACCTGGTCTCTGGAAGGACTTGCGCTGTTCCTCGTGCCAAGAAACTGAAGCTTCCAGTTTTGGCCAGAGTCGGTTCGCTTTTGTTTGCGCCAGTCATGTCACCCGGATGCTCCGAGGGTTAGGGTTGGGGCTCGTTTGATCGTGAGGATATTGCCGGGCGGTTGGCTAGGTTCTTTTGGCGTATCTAGATGAACTTAACGAGGTAATGGTTGTATTGATTTAATCAAAGTTGTACGTTTATTGTTTACCTTCGCTTGTATTTTATGGTGTATATATTGAAGTTTCAGCCTTCTTTATTTGCTCTGGCCGCGTGATGCAAATCCGCTGTTGTGCTTTATCTCCGTGACCACTCCCGGTTACATCTATACAAATCGTTAGGCTACAAGTTCCTGCGTTTGGTATCGTTGTTGGATGTAATATGATTGCATATCTTGCGCCAAGCCAAAGTGACTTACGACTTCTAGTCTCATCGGCGGAAGTATTTCATGTATATTGTGACTAAATCACGTGCTACATTCGCTGACCTTAGGCATGAAAGAATATAGAAACTATTGACGGGCTTCCATTCAGAATATCACAGATACTGAAGATGGACTTGTGTGCTTATTTGCAGTTTTTGTCTACTCCGTCTGACTGAAATTATGCAGATGCGACGGCAATAAAATTAACTCCTCCTCCAGTGGGGCCGCTCTTTTGTGTTAAAGCTCGTCGAGCCTTGCCATTTGAAATTTGAAATTTGTTCAAATCATGGACATGCGAAAATCATCTGCCATGCCATTTCTGGCATGTTTTATTCATCGCTAAACCATAGTTTTACAAATGGGCGGCTGTATAACTCTTAAAACAACTCATAGCATATTTAATATTCCTGAAAAGGTCATTTTCTAAGTCAGGCGTCAATACATGTAATGACCAGCCTTGGTGAATATCACAGAGTTTAATGGAGTCTGCAAGGGACAGATCAAGGGCGAATATGTTCAGTAGCTGGAGTTTGAATCATCATTTCAGTACATAAAGGTATAATCGAAATATAATGTTCAATAACGTTCTCGCTATTGTGCATTATGCGCCCCATTGAGTTAGTACGTTTTAATAAATAGTGGAATAAATAGAGCACACTATGCAAGGTAAAGACGAATAGCAACAGCTTAAAGCTAGTGTTAATTATTATCCAGTGTATTACTAATATATGACATCTATCTAACTAAATATAAGTAGCGCTGATAGTTGCTTCTATTGCATATGTACCATTGTAATACAAGTCAGCATAAATCTAATTATAAAACTCGTACTTATCTGATGATAGTGTGATCATCCTGGTGTAGCGATCCTATGCATTTGCATCAAAAGAATAATGATTGGATGAGATGAAGTTTTGTGATAGACATCAGACCATGACAAATATTATTGTTTTACGCATCAAAGAGATATTAAATGATTTTGCTTGACGGCATCAACAATATTATGCAAACGTCGTTACTACATATATACTTCAGTCAGGACACGAGGGTATTCAGTAAAATGAAGACAGCAGAATCCACGCCATGTCCGTATTTAAGAGATGGCCTTACTTCTAGCGTTGCATTTTGATGTAGTAATCAACCTTAGTCAGTCATACATATACTATAGTATCATTATCACGGCAAACATTGTGATGCCGGTTGTTGTGGATTAGACTCAGATTGTCGGACCAACAATGATCAAATGCCAATGCCGCTTTTGTTTTGGCGATGTTTTTATCGTTGTAGTAGCGTACGGTAATAAATTTGGTTTGATTGCGCCATTATTGGGATGAGGTGACTTACGTGTATGTTTTGGGTGGATCTGAAGTGGTGAAATGTTACCGGGTATTAAACTTGTTTCCATAATGGCGACTGTTAACGTTCCTGGAAGTGTTCCGGAATGGCAGCAAAGTGGAGGTGATCGAATATTTTTAGTTTCCTGGATGGTATTCACCTCGCCGTTTTCGTATCAGCGATCGTTTGTCTTTTGTTTTGGAAACGTTTTTTTTTTTTTCACAAGAAGCGTCAATCCAGGTGTTGCAGTATTGGAAGAAACAGCGTCTCTTTCAACTGTTAGTCATTGTCCAACATTCTCGACCATCGACTTGGTGGTATGGTTCTCATTTAGACGTACTAGGTGACATCCGCCGATGCGAAACTAAGATGAAAAATCTTGTCAGTTAAAACAAACTAATATTACGGACATGAATTCTACTAAACAAACAAAAGTAAATACAATATATAAACAGGATATGAATCATAACAACTGAGTGGAATAACCATACTAAGGACAGGGACTTACGGCACTTTAGCTTCCCGCATAGACCCAGCTTGATTTACACCATCATTTCGGCTGTTTGCGATTGTACACAAAGCCATTAAAACAGAAATTGAGTATTTGTTGTCCTGGAACTAGCAGTTCTATTGAAGATTTTTCCCCTTCAATACAAAGAGGATGTAGGGATAAAAGGCTGTTAATATAGACCATTTTGAGTTCGGAGTCCCCGAACATTCGCCTCGCCAGACTGCAAAGGCTTAAAACTGAACCTCTCGCATTTCTCGTATACAACCACATTCATGAAACACATTGTGTACGTGCATTACACATCAGGTCCTTTCAAAGCCAAGGGAATTATGAAACTAGTCACTTTGAAAATGCACGCGTACAAGACGAAAGGAATCAGGCTATCGGTATGGTTAGCCAAGGTGCTTCCAAAAGATGTGATGATTGCCAGGCACTTTAATGTACATCCATACACTGTTGGTCGACTCAGACAACGTTTTTGATAGGTACTGATTATGCGACCTGGTACACCTGTGACGAGCAGGACAACAGGACCGCATTCTCGGTATACACTTGCGAATCGTCATATCAGCGCCGAAACGGTTTGCAGGGAACACTGCTGCTGCCTCAACATCCGGTGTCGTCGCCCGTACCGTGGTCAAACTTATTGCATCTTCGCCACAAAGTTGCGGTATTGATAGGCAGCTAACGGTGGATGTCATTTCTCAGACAATCCAGGTTTAACATTATCCTTTGCAGATGAATCAATGGATTGCTCGACGCGTGAAGAAAGACTTGCATAAACTGCTGTCCCCTTGAACATGATCGTTTTGGAAGGGGTGGTCTCTGCTGGAATCTGGTGTCCTTAACAATGCCAACTTCGATCAGATCGTAGTAGTTAACGGCAGTCTGAATGATCAACGTTATGGACAATAACTCCCTCATCAAACATACTCACAATGATGGATCAACATGGCAGTCATACATTTCCAGCATGATGATGCATCCCATGCAGCCAGGGTAACAGGGATTTTTGGAATAATGAGAATGTTCGTCTGGTGGACTGGCCCTTATTGGGACCAGACATGAACCCAATCGAGGAATCTGTGGGATGAACTTGGACGGAGTTCGAATAAACGACACCAAGACCAGTGCTGGATGACACAGACCCTTTAACATCATGGTAGACCATCCCATGGCTGTTCTAAGAGGAATTTTGTGTCTGACGTTCAGTATCCCAGGACTCCACGAGGCATCGCTTTGCGGCACTTTGGTGGACGCATTTGGGCTGCCAGTGACCACTCCTTTGTTTGAGTGTCGTTGTTGTACTTAGTCTTTGATGTTTGGTTGGAACGGCAAGATGACATTTATCACAGATATTCACTCCAAGACAGTTGCGTTTTGCCGTGTTGAGTTACGGGTGAGGTAAAGGAAAGTATGGATAAGCCTTCAGATTTCCGACATGATGTTATACCTTGGGGTTGTCAAGATTAGATTTGAATAGGTTATTATGTGAGGGATTGGTATTTAGATTCTAGACATGCTCATGGGTACCTGTTGAAGGCGAAGTTCCATTTCTATGTTTGTGAGTGGAATAATCACGCGATCGAAGCATGTCATCAATGGATGGAAATGTTTCAGTGTAAAGAAACGGCGAATGATCAACATGCAGTTCAATTACTCCATTATTAATTGTTTTTGTTGGGAGAATTTGTTGTTTGAAGTGTTGGTATTGTCTTGTAAATATATGAATGGCACAATCCATAGCCCCAAAAACACATTTGTGCAATGATTAATTGCATTTCCTGTGTATATTTGGAAACAATTATGTAATTATTATATTATTATCGTTGTACATGTATTATAGAAGTAAAGATTTCGATTGAATAATTCATATAACAGTAACGAATTTTCACCAAAAAACTATTCTTCTGACAAATGGTACCGTGAATATCCAGGTTAGAATTGATCGCTATTAACCCGTAGGGGCGACTAACGGAATCAGGTTGTCAGGCTTGCCGACTTGGTTGACACATGTCATCGGTTCCCAATTGCGTAGATCATTCTCATGCTGTTGATTGCTGGATTATATATCGGACTTAGTTTTTGGGCCACACCTTGCCAGCGCTAAATTATTGCTGAATGCCATAAAATTAAACTCACTCCCCTGACAAATAGGGGCAGTTGTTAACCGGGTATTTTTGTTAAAATTATCTGTCGGCATCACTTCATTGTATTTCATAATTGCAGATCATTATAATGAATATTTAGCTATATTTCTGATCTGAGTAATAACCAAAACAAAACAGAGATTGTTTCAAAATGCGGTTACTTGCATCCAAGGCGCATCATAATCTATAACCTAAAAGCTTTCAAAGGCTACTAAATATATCGCGAGAGATGGAGAATTAGGTCGACTTTAAACCTACAACCTCCTGCTCTAAATTATTAAATTAAGGTTCAGGCGCAGCGTCTTGCCCACTAATTATACATGACTGATGAGCGCTTCTGCGGGCCAGCCTGCTTGATCTGCCATATATTATTTATTACCTACGAGGGCGAAAATATCAGGGTTCATTTTCCAAACGATGCCGCAAGGTAAAATATCACTTTGTCGCGCATGGTGACGTGACGTGATGAACAATGCTATGACGTCATTGCTTCTTCTATGACGATGAGTTCTAAACGATGACAGCGGGTAGGCAGCCTGTGAATTTTGGCTTTATTTTCATCAATTTGACGACTTGGGTATCGTAGATATTCATTCTTCCTCATATATATTTCAAGCACGAGCTCGAGTGCTTAGATGTTGTATTTTGAGCGAATATATTGTTCAGCGGCCCTTTTTGGCAGGAAAAAAAAGAACGATTCACATTGAATGGCGCTATTATATTTGCATTTTGGCCACGGTTGCTTAAGTCGGTGGCAATTTGTACAGGTGTTGACTGGCTGGCACGGGCCAGAGTCTGGGACCTTCACTGCTGTGCTCGTTGGTCGTTTCCATTCATCCAGCGCCCTGTTTCCTTGGCCGTTGGCACTTTAAAGACGGGAGGTTTGTTGTTGCTGTACGCCGTTACGTGGCACCAATGATAATACATGATGGGATGTCTCGCCCGGCGGTGGCCTGGTGTTGGTGATACCGCGGGCACCTCCTTCTGGATTATTTTTTGGCTGCGAGTTTGGATTGGGACTTTGGGGTGTTTGCGGTAATTGGTTAGTAAATGCGATATGGTTGGTTTTATTGGTTTGTGAACGACACAAGAAAAACTCGTTAAAAATCAGGTAGCTTTCAACTATTTGAAACGTTCGTAGCCCTACAGAGCTGCTAAGCGTATTCTTAGCACATTGGCTGCGATCAAAGTTCGAACGTTTCGAGAATAAGGGCCAGGCGCGTACCAAGCCAAGTTTTTCGTGTAAGCCCAATAGGTTGCAAAGCTTTATATTTAGATAGTATTGACTATTGAGGGCCGCGGCAGCACTGGCTTAACAGTAATCGTATGAAGCCAGGGCTTTTAACTATCGACCGATGATTTCAGCTATCGTCATCAGTGGTGGGTTGAAATGTTCAGTCAATCGATGTTTTATTGGTTTTAACGACGGTAGTCTATTCCAGCCATTGGCCAATTTGTTTACGAAGTTACACTCTTTCAAAAAGTTAATTTTTTATTCCAACGCGTCGACCAAAAAGTTGTAAAACATTATTTCGCTGAACCGAAAAAGATTGAACAGTAATTTCGCTCATCTTGGACACAAAGATAGGACGATCAGGTCCGTCATGAATCAATCATACATTCAAGATGCTAACATTCACCATTGCGGATTGAAAACGAACTTTTTGAATTACTGTTTGATAGCAGCTGATTTCTTACATTAAAACATGCAATATTAAGCAGATAATAAAAATATGTGATTCTCCTTCCAGCCTGTGTTGCAGAACCGGTGAGTTAAGCCACGAAAGTACCATACCCTTTCACCTGTTGGGACTGGCAGCTTGTAGTGGACATCCTCAGCCCGTTGACGATCTCCCATTTCTTAGCAGCATCAATTCCCTCACGAAACAGATCAACACTACAGGCGGGGATTTGGAGCTTACAGCAGAATAATATGACAAAGTCGATTAAAAGAACCCTTATATATACCTGATATTTGTTTTATGGACTGATTCTTGTCATTCTTCTAGCTGTTTTTACATTATGGAGGAAAGAACGACCCGGTGGGGTTCATGCCAGGAGAAACCAATCATTTAGGAAAATAGGAACTTATTTTAATGTCAGTCTTCTTGCAGCTGTAATATTTTATTGGGGGTAGCACAAATTTCGTGTACGGAGTCACTACTGATTTTCCTTTAGGAACTCCCACAGCCAAATATTCTATTTTGAGAGCACGTTGAAAGCCCTATCTAGCGTAAATCAGAATTTTATACCATCTGGTGTCTGTTTGGGCGTGTTGGCGGTGTGTTTGTCAGTTTCTTTGTTTCTCAGTCATGTCCCTGATCTTTCACTGCATCATGTTGCGAGAACTGCTGGTATGTATTTTAAGTGCGATCAGTTTTGCTTTTACTTGTGGTCGTGTTCCCATGTTCTGGCTGTTCTATGCTCCATTCTATGCAGGACTGATGGCATGGTGTGGAAAAGTATAAATGGGTGGTGCTGTTTTAGTCTTTTGGTGCCTGTGACAGGGACGACGTGCATGGCACTAAGCTGCAGGATGACTGATGTCAGTCTTTGGGGCCACAAATGTTGCATTATTCGGTTTACTGGCTTGGTGATTTTCGTCTGCATATCTGTAGCCATATTCTTTTCACAGAGGCTGGTGCGAGGAAGAACACAGATGAAGAATGCGTTGTTCTGGCGGTGCTGTCGATGCAGTGAGTTATGTTTAACTCTGATCTTCAATATTTCGGCAATATCGGGAACCAGGAACCTCATCTCTTTAGACCCACCAGTCCCATGGGCCCATTGTGTATACTATACTTAACCAAAGAGGGCGATTTTGTATTGGCCGTGATATAAGATGTTATATAGTTAATTTTATCGATTAAGGTGGATGTTTTGGAAGTTTATAGACTAAAGAAATGAAAGTCTGAAGGGACTATACCTGTTTATATTTGGAACATGTATTATATTTAGGGGTTGCTAGTAGTTTGTCATCTGTGAGAATTAGACTGTAATTGGGTAATGTGAAGATATTGTTCTGGATCAATGACAGTGACTGAAACCACTGCACCACCCTTCGATGCATCTGTAATACTTTCTATCTGATAAAATTCTTGTTCATATTGCAATTCAATGATTTCTGATGTTTTGAAATATTTGTTGGTGGAGATAGCTTGGCGGCTCACTAATTTAGGAGGAGAAGAAATAGGAGGAGATACCATTTTCTGGCAGAATTTGATTCTGTATTGTATTTCCTGGTTTGTAGGAGGGGATGGGAGAGATTGGGACTCCAAAATGGAATTATCTAGGGCGGATGATTTCAGATTGACATATATAAGAAAATACCGGGATAATACCCAGAAACAACAACCATACCACCAAGACGGATTTATCCTCCACAGGAATCGGCATTTCGTACCCAATCAGTATTGTCTCAAGGCCGAGTCAAAAAACTCCAGTATCAGGTCAAGAAACTCTACAGGCTGGCGAGGCTACACAAGTCGTTCCACTCACAGACGAAATCGGCCTCGCCGCTCCAAAACCAACTATCAGGACTTCGATCGTCTGGGAAGATCGAGGAGCTCGTGCAAGAGCAAACCGCGAATTTGTTAGTCGACATCTTGTCTAGAGCTGGACAACGACAAACTGCAGGAGGAATTAGAAAGCGTCGAGGAGGATCAGAAGGTGTAGCAGATGGAAGAATCAGTCAAAGGTGGACCTACCACCTTTGCTAGCCGCTGTGTTCTGGGAGGTCGTCAGTACGACATACTAGTCGACAAAGGAGCAGAAACAGCCGAACCAGTTTCACGGACACCTTCCACATGCAGTAGAAAATGAAAATATGTGTACGCAATTGGGAAATATATATATATTGCAGCAATGCATATTGTATAGAACAGAGGAATCCACCCCACTTTATTGGAATTCGAAGCACCTCCTACTTTCACTAATAGTTTACGGGCATCGAATGATGAGTCCACCGTAGAACCAGCAATAATATTATTTCCACCACAGGGGCACTGGATCGTAAAAATATGACTTTATAAGGGACCTGTCCACAGAACCACTATTTCATAATATGGGGCAAGCCATAAAATCTGTTAATCCCCTAATTGGGGCAATGTTTTCATATTATCGAGGAAGCGATACTTGTGCCACTCTTGAGGTAGGTACATTGAGCGAAACCCAAGTGTACCTGGTTCGAATGGTCTTCTATCACGGACAATGAGCGAAATTCAAGAAGATCCACGACACAGGATGACCTCTGGACTGGTATGCAGACAAGGAACTCTCCACAGAGTCAAAGAGAGGGACTTACTGGGTCCCTTTAATATGGGCTGATAGTGTTCCAGCGATCTAGATATGCTGTTTAGACACTATACGCCAGATAAAATGGAAATACTGACATAAAAATACTAGATCAGGGGTGAAACTGTATGAAGGCGATGTTTTGGGGTAAAATAACCCATGACATTAGAGCTTTAAACAGGTTGCGGGAACTTGAATTGAGCATGACGTTATAGTGTAGACCCGTGAGATCAGGTTAAATTTAGTTGAACAAGGGATAGGTATATGCTGTTCATCGCACTACGTTTATCTGAGTTCAACAGATTCAATTGGATTACCGCTTGCCATAAAACATTGACAAACCTCATAAAACCAACAATAATTTAATCAGTTATATTGAGTCTATTCAGCAAAATATACAATATTGATAGGAGTTCTGCTCCAGAAGGCAGCGCGATCGACGGACACGCTCATTTGCTTTATAACCCTTTGTGATAAATTTAGGGGATCGTTCGTTCATCTCCATTATTATGATGTGACATCCGCACCATTAATGAAGGTTTCTGTGATTGTGCTGTAAATCATCAGTTAGGTATGGTACTGACTGACTGAGTTTGGTTTTACGCCGCTTTAAGCAATATTCCAGCAACATCACGGCGGGGGACACCAGAAATGGGCGTCACACATTGTACCCATGTGGGGATTCGAACCCGGGTCTTCGGCGTGACGAGCCAACGCTTTAACCATTCGGCTACCCCACCGCCCCGTTTTGGTCATGAGATGGCTGAGGTCACACACTGTAAAGTCACTGTTACAACGTTACAGCATTGATTGTGGAGTAATGATACGGCATTGCCTGCTATAGAAATCAAAATACATTCACTCACATCTACAGGAATGAAACGATCGTCAGATTAACTGTTTCGATCATATGAGGTCAATGTGATCCGATACGTCTATTTGAGCAATCTCATTCGAGTAAGTAATAAGTGATCATTACAAATGGCTTACCTTAAACGTGTCATTTTGTCCATTTTCCAGTTCATCTCCTAGGTTATTCAGGTACAATTCATGTATAATATCTCCTCCAACCACGTGAAGATACACGACAGCGTCTGTGCCACTCCCTTCTTTGGTTCCAGTTTGCGTGACTACTGTATATCTGCATTTAACAAAACCTTCACCCTCCTCCTTAGATTGATCTGAAACATTGCACTTCAAAGTGAGTAAGTGAGTGAGTGAGTGAGTGGGTGGGTTAAAATCTTATGTCACCTATTCTACCCCGGGTGCACACGTGGAAGGAGCTTTAATCGTTATCCAGTGTTCACCATGAGGAGGTTGCTCTGCAATAGTGTCGGTAAAGCCACAATCAAAGTTCATAATCATATTCTACATAAAAAAGAACGTCACACTTAATTCTATATATTTTACACCTGAAGTTCAGACACGCAAAGCCACGGCTTATGGTATACTGGAGACATGGAATGGCCCAAAATGAAGTGGCCAGGCATTTTGGTTTCCATCCAAACACGATATCATCTCTATGGAGACAACAATATCTTCTCGATTACCAGACAACAGCTCTAATTCCACAGCAGAAGCTAACGCCATATTAACTGCCCTTAATATATCAATAAACACCCTAAATATGAAAAAAATACAAAATATTTTCAGACTCACTTTCTCGCATTCAGGCTATTAACAAATGTCTTCTCAACCTCCACTTTTACTTGAAATAATTGAATTATGTAATGGTCTTACTACTGGCCAATACCACATCGTCCTCTGTTGGTTACCAAGACACGTTGGAATTCCTGGTAACGCAATGGCCGATTTCGCTGCTAAAGGAGCACTCAAGAAATCTGTTACACCACTTTTCATCCCAAACTCTGATTATGAAGCTATATTAGAGCATATAGCCGTGATCTAATGCAAAAGAAGTGTGACATCCAAGTAAGTATAAATAAATCACATCAAATAAAACCAGCAATCGGTTACACCTACTTGGGTTGTCAGTTCAGCAGATTTGAAGAGGTCATCATGCGAATAACACGAGTTGGTCACGAATGACGAGATGGTAGCAAGGCAGCTCGGGGGAACAGCCGAGAGCTGCATTTCATTCGGCTGAAAACACCTCTCACCTCGATAATATCATTCGTGACCAACTCGTGTTATTCCGGGACAAGCCGAATAGCGTGACCAACTCGTGTTATTCCGGGACAAGCCGAATAGCGACTCGTGCCCCTCTGGAAGGATTTTATGTTGGGGCATTAACATCAGAACTACTTTAAACAGGAACGATAACTCTATTCTTGTTTGATTCCAATGGTACTTAATATCACCGAGGTAATCATACATTGTATTGCTGTTTATGTTTTTAAAGAATTAAACCTTTTTGATACAACTGAAAGAAGGAGAAAAACTTAATTGTTACAGACTTATTCTGACGTAATTATTACCATATGTTCACCTTATATTTCCAATTATATTTCTAAATAGGTTTTGATAATCATGCTGTTCATCACTGGATTGTCTGGTCCAGATTCAATTGGTTACCGCCGCCATAAAACATTGACAAACCTCATAAAACCCAGCAATAATTTAATCGGTGTAATGATCTGTCCAGCAAGAAATATACAATATTGTTTGGGAGTTCTGCTCCAGAAAACGCGCGATCGACGGACACGCTCATTGCTTTATAACCCTTTTGTGATAAATTGGGATCGTTCGTTCATCCATTATGATGTGACATCCCTTTCCGATGACTGAAAGTTTCTCTGTGATTGTGCTGTAAATCATCAGTTAGGTATGGTCCGTAACTCGTCTTAAAAAACAATGTGTTTATAGGGTAGTGATATATTTCAACATCAGAGTGCCGAGTAAACTCCAGCTCTCGTCGAAGCTCAATCTGCAATAAGAGAACAAAGAAGCATGGTAAAGGTAGTTTGCACCAAATTAGAAAGGATTTAGACATCAATATGTTCAAATGAGATAACACTGACTGACAGACTGAGTTTATGCCGCTTTTAGCAATATTCCAGCAACATCACGGCGGGGACACATTCTACTCATGTGGGATTCAACCGGGTCTTCGGCGTGACGAGCCAACGCTTTAACCATTAGGCTACCCACCGCCCCAAATGAGATAACAATTAAACACAATTGACAAAAGACTTATAGCGATAGAAGAAAGAATAATAAAATCATCCACAAATTACGATCCATGAATTGAATCGTTTAAAGGGAAGTGTACACGAGAAAAGCACATTTATTATAATGTGAAACAAAGTGAAATATTTTAATCAGTTAATATCAGTGTTTGAAAATATACACTCATTTTTCTAACAATGAAAGTATAACCCTCAAAATAAGTATTGAAATGTTATGCCATTATGAGGCCTTTGTTTGCCGAGCTAAACAGGCCAGAGTTACCGCCCTTTGATTATGTATCTTGTGTCACTTGGTTTTAGACTGGTCTCCTGTCTAGTCCCAAATCAAAAGATAATAATACTGAAATTAATCATGTGATTAAAGATTTGTGAAAATACGAAAGAAGCATAAGAACTGAAAATGTTAGCAGCAAGACATTGATCGTGTGTATTTTCATTCATAACCTCACCTCATTGAAAATACCAAATTTGTACAACAATGTTGACGTACATATGACATCACTATCGGGAAGGGACATTCTCAAAATGGCGTGTTCACTGACACGAGTACGCCGGAAACTTTCGCTGTTTCAAGCAACGTATATGCCTAAATGTGACATGAAAGTAGTCTGAAACATTCTGACAATCTGCTAGTTCTTATCTTCTTTTTGTTTTCATTGTGCCCAAGGGGAATAGTCAGAAATGAGGAGAAATATCATCAGTCATGGCGTTACGCTTTCAGAAACCATAATATGTTGTGATGTATCTAGGAAATCACTGGAATACACCTATTATATTTAACTATCGCTTGCAACGATACCTTCCCCATGCTTGGTCTAAACTAATGAGCAAGTGTATACAACAAAAGTAGGCGAACGGATACACAGTGTGAAATCTGAGATTGGCTTTGTTTACATTTCAAACAAGTGTTCCTTTCCAGCGGCATCGGATATATTTTGTTAGATTTCACGGAAACACTTGGTATTGGTGACAAAGACCATTTGTCATTGTATGAGGAATTCAGGGATTCGTGTAAGGAAGGTGGAGTTGAATTATACAATTGATTCTATGGGCAAAACATAATGGACATACTACATTTACGTGTGACGTGATTTTATAAACACTCTGCAATATGGCTGAAAATTCACTTTGACGTAGACTTCGTTTGCGTATTTCAAAACATTCTCAGCGATTCTCGGTTCATCGACAATGTTTCAGAACGAGCATTGGTGATTCGATCAAACAACAAAAATACAGCTAATCACAATGATACGGGTTTTTTCTTTTAAATTTAATTCTCCCATAAAATTTGACATTTGAATTAAGACATACTATAAATTACCCAGTGATTACCCAATTATCAGTGAATGGTGATTTCGTAATGTGTAAAAACTGGCCAGATTTACGATGCATGTAATTTTCAGTACATTTGACCTACAATGAGCGGGTGATATATCATAGAAAAACGAACAGAAGAACGAAACAGAATGAAAAGCTGCCAATTGCATTTATCTTCGTGATGTATTTAGATATGGTATCCATATCAAAGTGAAGGTGGAAGAAGAGTGACATATATCGTACGAATTTAAGTAGCAAACGTAGAATGCCGGCACATTCACCGATGGTACATGTAAGCTAGATGTAGTGCATATACGTTTAGGTTTTTGTGAAATTTGTGATCTGGACCAGAGAATCCACGTCCGATTATTTACAGACCGCCGCCATATAGCTGGAATATTGCTGAGTGCGGCATAAAACTAAGCTCACTCACTTACTCACTGCCTGGAGAAAACCCCGCGTGGACCCGAGGTTGAATGTATCCAAGTAATTCTATTCAGTTGTTCACATGCTTAAAGAAACAATCAGTTATTGGTGTTTCATATGCTACTGTACAGTGAGTTACAATTATACGTCACCTCGGCAATATTTCAGCACTATCGTGATGACAAAACATCAAATACTATGAATAGATATATTTATACCTTTTTAAAACTGTGCCAGTGTAGGACAGCACAACAACTAGATACTAGATTATCACAGATAATTAAAACCAGTTTGAGATCAGTGTAAAATGCCTAACCATTTTTCAACAACACAATAACTGAATCATACTTACCAAGAATAGCAGCCCATTACAACGTAAATATGTACAGTGGATATGCATAGGCGGATCCAGAGGGGTGCGACCCCCCCCTTTTGTGCTGAAAGTTTGTTAAATGACCATTGAAAGTCGGGTTTTCTCAGTAGTGTGCACCCCCCTTTCTCAAAAGCTGTATCCGCCCCTGATATTTTTGATCTTCTCGCAAATCATCTCAGAATGAAAAAAAAAATGCATAAAATTTCAAGCACTGATGTCAATGCTATGATTACTTACCGCAACACAAAACCACCTTGAGCCGCGGAAGTTGGGCATTTTCAGATACACTCTTGTTATGTTTCCAACGGTACACAATGTGGTATACTGGAAATGGGAACTGAGTTAACAAATACAACAGATGTGTGATCAAATAAAGACCTTCAAATGTGAATTTCTTACCTTTTCTGCATTTAGACCAATGGACCGAGGCCAGCAATTATCAAAACGTACATCAACGTACGTGCTGAAGGATGGAACTCCCTGTGCTGATTATCATTAATGCATATTTTAACGAAAAACAGTTCTACCAAAATACCCTGTTCATTAATTAGATATGAGCATTTTATGCAGCTACAGTTTCGATGCATTAATCATATGACCACAGGCAAAATTGAGCAATCAGAATGCAAGGACAGCATTCGACCCGGATCTTCAACATGCTGCAATGTGTTTACCTGACATTACATTTTGATGAAAACGAAACATTTTCGGATGTGCGTTGGGGTAGATTCTGTGGATGGTTTAGAAAGACAAAGAGGAAATATATTCAAACTATAACTCGGAACAGTGCTGGCGATTTCGGCGCTTAAATATTTGAATGGCCGGTCTTACATACCCTTTCAGGAGTACACTTATTTTCTCAAATTGTCAACTCTGTTTGAGTGTAATATCGATTTCAGTTCATTCTGGAAAATGCATTTTCCTGCTGTTTCTCAAATTTGAGTAAAAACTCTTAATTAAGTCAAAACTCAGATTTAAGTTTGTTTCGAGAAATCAGGGCCTGTTTATTCATTGACTCACTGATAAATATCAATCATAAATATACCAATATCCACAACGTATTTTGTCCAGTATACTTTAAACCCTATAAGATAATGTTATGTATCATGAATGGATGACTTGTTTTGGTCACGAGATGGCTGAGGTCACACACTGTAAAGTCACTGTCACAACGTTACACCATTGATTGTGAAATAATGATACGCCATTGCCTGCTATAGAAATCAAAATACATTCACTAACTTCTACAGGAATGAAACGATCGTCAAATTAACTGTTTCGATCATATGTGGTCAATGTGATCCGATACGTCTATTTGAGCAATCACATTCGAGTAATTAATAAGTGATCATTACAAATGGCTTACCTTAAACGTGTCATTTTGTCCATTTTCCAGTTCATCTCCTAGGTTATTCAGGTACAATTCATGTATAATATCTCCTCCAACCACGTGAAGATACACGACAGCGTCTGTGCCACTCCCTTCTTTGGTTCCAGTTTGCGTGACTACTGTATATCTGCATTTAACAAAACCTTCACCCTCCTCCTTAGATTGATCTGAAACATTGCACTTCAAAGTGAGTGAGTGAGTGAGTGGGTGGGTTAAAATCTTACGTCACCTATTCTACCCCGGGTGCACACGTGGAAAGAGCTTTAAGCGTTATCCAGCGTTCACCATGAGGAGGTTGCTCTGCAATAGTGTCGGTAGAGCCACAATCAAAGTTCATAATCATATTCTACATAAAAAAGAACGTCACACTTAATTCTATATATTTTAAAAAGGCAATAATTAAATGAGATTTAATCTATCAAGAAGGTCCTTCACAGAAGATGATCTGAAATGTTTACCCCTTGTGAAAGAAAAATCAATACTGTCAAGAAGTACGTCGTTGACCGTGATTGTTTCATTACAAAGGATACAAACGGTGGATCTTCACCTTTTAATATATACTAACGGAAAAAAGTAACTGTGCATAGCATACAATTGTATAAAATTAAAGTTGTTTGAATGGAATTGGAATTTCATGCCAAGTTTCACGTGTGGCACGTTCACTTTGTGCACAATGAACTTTCTCTCCTTTTGCATGCTTTTTGACACCTGAAGTTCAGACACGCAAAGCCACGGCTTATGGTATACTGGAGACATGGAATGGCCCAAAATGAAGTGACCAGACATTTTGGTTTCCATCCAAACACGATATCATCTCTATGGAGACAACAATATCTTCTCGATTACCGGACAACAGCTTTAATTCCACAGCAGAAGCTTACGCCATATTAACAGCCCTTAATATATCAAAAAACACGCTAAATATAAAAATAAATACAAAATATTTACAGACTCTTTTTCTCGCATGCAGGCTATTAAATGCCTTCTCAACCTCCACTTTTAATTGAAATAATTTGATTATGTAATGGTCTTACTACTGGCCAATACGACCGCCTCCGTGGTGTAGTGGTTAGAGCGTCCGCGCGGAGTGCGGAAGGTAGCGGGTTCGATCCCCGACCGCGTCATACCAAAAGACGTTTAAATATGGTACTTGTTGGTCGCTGCCTGGCGCTCGGCATTAATGGGTACAACAAGGACTGGTCGGCTCGGAGTCAGTATTATGTGTCTGAGTGGGGTATTCATGCTTCACTGCGGCATGGTACCTCAGTGGGCTAGCACTATAAAACCAGCTTAAGTCTGGGCTAGTACAAGCAGCCGCACATACATACACACGCATGCACGTCGTCATGTGAGCGAAATATTCTCAAGCACGACGTTAAACCCAATTCCACCACCACCACTACTGACGAATGCCACATCGTCCTCTGTTGGTTACCCAGCCATGTTGGAATTCCTGGTAACGCAATGGCCGATTTCGCTGCTAAAGGAGCACTCAAGAAATCTGTGACGCCACTTCTCATCTCAAACTCTGATTATGCTGTCATTAGAGCATATAGCCGTGTTCTAATGCAAAGGAAGTGTGACACCCAAGTAGGTATCAATAAATCACATCAAATAATACACAGCAATCGGTTACACCTACTTGGGTTGTCAGTTCAGCAGATTTGAAGAGGTCATCATGCGAATAACACGAGTTTGTCACGAATTACGAGATGGTAGCAAGGCAGCTCGGGGGAACTGCCGAGAGCTGCGTTTCATTCGGCTGAAAACACCTCTCGCCTCGATAATATCATTCGTTACCAACTCGTGTTATTCCGGTACAAGCCGAATAGCGTGACCAACTCGTGTTATTCCGGGACAAGCCGAATAGCGACTTGTGCCCCTCTGGAAGGATTTCATATTGGCGCATGAACATCAGAACTACTTTAAACAGGAACGATAACTCTATCCTTGTTTGATTCCAATGGTACTTAATATCACCGAGGTAATCATACATTGTATTGCTGTTTATGTTTTTAAAGAAGTAAACCTTTTTGAGACAACTGAAAGAAGGAGAAAAACTTATTTGTTACAGACTGATTCTGAGGTAATCATTACAATATGTCCACCTTTTATTTCCAATTATATTTCTAAATAGGGTTTGATAATCACAAATGGGATTTGTTTTATTAAATATGTAACGAACATTTATTAAAGCTACATTAAATCCCAAAGTAGAAACTCAAAAATGACTTTAAAATATTTCTCAAACTGAACATTCGTGTAACCTTGCTGTGATACCCCGAGTGGAAATTTGAATGAATTCTCTGAAAAATATATGAATAACCTAGAAATAGAATCAGACTAAAATATTTCCAACGATGTGAAATATATGCCCAATGTTAAAGATTAAACTTGATCAATTACATGCAGATATATGTCTAATGTTATTGTTTTGAAATTCGTAGCGATTTATAATTACATTTCCTAAAATTGTTGGAAGCGCACGTACAATCTCCATAGCACGCCTGTAGGATCGTCAGAAATACACTCAGTTCGAAACATGAGAGCCGTCATGTCAACAAACGCATGTGCGTGTATTTGAATCTCTCTCACCGTCAATCGCATGATTCTTATCGAAAACTTCATACTAGGCAGCAAAATCCTGTTAGCTAAGTTCTTTGTACTTTCAATATCACGATCTATATGTTTCATGATGATTTAAACAATGCCATAATGCCATAAACGATTTAAGTACTCGGGATTATTTTTACCAAAGCACCGCAGTCATTTATGCGCGTTCTGATTGGTTTGTCGTATTTCCGCACATAACAAGCATCGAGAGGGGGGGCGAGTCTTCTTGGAGGTTACGGAAAGAGGCGAGTGGTGACGAATGCGATAATATATAACAAGTACGACAACACGTTGGATTGTTAGCCTTTCGCCAGACCGACCCCATGCTCACTAAAAAGTGATTATTTCCTAAACTATTTGACCGATTTTCGTGAAATTTTGTATGCATCTCGGCAGATGGTTGCGCTATAGCAAAACACTCTCGATGACTTCATTAGATTAATCAAGACTTAATTAGAAGAAAAAGTTGGACATTTTGCCTTTTCCCGACCGACCCCATGCTCACTTAAAAGTCAATATTTCAGAAACTATTCAACCGATGTTCATCAAATCGTGCATGCACCTCCGTAGTAGTATACTCAATGGTTGAACTGCATTAGGAAGGACATGTCACAGAACCTCTATTGTGTATACTACTCCATGAGTTTTAGACTTAGCATATGTCTATGACGCGTGCCACAGGTAGGGCAGGATACTTCACCTTTCGGCGAACACCTGGTATCAACACTATTTCAACGTTATTCATAAATACATGCTCTGTCATCGTATCGCATAGTGACAATCATTGGATTGTCTGGTCCAGACTCGATTTGTTTACAAACAGTATCGTACAGCTGTAATACTGCTGGAACAAATATATACCCATGATATGGTCAAAAACTGTATGATCGACTTTTAGCAGAGATCTCTTATGGGTGTGAAAAGTGTCTTGTCGCTTTTATTTACGTCCAATCAGTTCAGGACTGTCCGGTACCGATTGAGGGAGCACAATATCCGGCCCCGACGGCCTGTTATATGTTAGATTTTGCTCCAACCTCACCAACAGGCACTTCTTGCCTGGTGCAAACAGCATCTACGATACAGAAGACAAGATGAGGATGGTGGTTGTTCACTGACGAGTAGATATTTCATCTGGACAGCTCAGATGGCAGGGCACGGGTGTACAGACGGCGATGTGAATGGTATGTTGACGCTTGCGATGTTTAACGCAGTGACAGTTTAATTGCGGATGCGTTGGATATGGGGAGGCATCCCATCTCATAGTCGGACACAACCTGTCATTGTCAATGGCATCTGACAGGTCTGCGATACAGGGATGAGATCATTGGGCTTCATGTGCAGTCGTTCATATAAGGACAGAGACGTAACTTAACGATTCAGCAAGGTAATGCCCGTCCACATGTCGCTTGTGTTGTGACAGATTTCCTGACACAACAGAACATTACGGCACTCCCCTGGCCATTTGTTTCTCCGGACCTGTCCCCTAAGAAGCACGCTTGGGATGAAATGGAGCCACGGCATTGACGTTAGTTGAACTGGGACAAGCGTTGGTTCAGACATGGAACAACATTCCCCAAGCTTTCTTCAATCGTTTAGTGTCGTCGTTGTCTAGCCTGTGGTGGACACACACGATACTGAGTTTGTGAAGTGACGTTTGACAACATATCTTTTATCCCATTATGCTCCAGAAATAACTCTACGCTCTTCTCAACATTTCCTGCTAACTGTTCCAAGTGACAATTTGAAATCATTTGGTACAAGATCATTCCCTTCCTATTGAGCTGAAGTCATCGCCAACCCTCACGTCTTTCAAAGCAAGCATCAGGACCCAATGTTTCCGAAGATATCAATAACATTTCTGCCAGCATCTCCATCCTTGTATATAGTTTTATTATGCTCAGGAAGCGCTTTGAGCATGACCATGTGTTGTGGAATTAGTTCTTAGGCGGTGTGTGGTCCTGTGCGTAGAGCTCAGGTCACAATCAGTTGAAGTTAAGCAACGTTGGTCGCGGACAGTCCTTGGATGGGTGACCGTGTTTGGCAGCTTGACTCCTGAAAGTTTCTAGGACTTCAGTCCTGTCCCACAACGAAGCACATGTGACGCATGTGGTCTCACCTTAGGCAAGTGAGTTTGTTCAAAATTGCCTCTGTCCACCCAGCAGTAAAATTGGGTATCTGGTATGATACGATGGTAGTCTGAATTTGAACCTTGAGCGCCTGACAGCCGACCGGTTGTATTCTCCACATGGAGTGTTCCGCTTTGAGCATGCAATGTGCATGGATAAACGCGCAATATAAATGAACTATTATTAGGTCTTCAGACGAAAGTCTGGAAGACCTACTGTTATTATCCGAATATTCTTCTTCTTATTATTTGTACAATTTTTGTGACAGCTCTCCTGAACTAACCACTGGGTCGATTTTCATGAAACTTTCAGGGATGATAGCCTGTGTGCTGAAATTGATACATAGTCGAAAAAACCCAGACTGCCGGCTTCCGGTAAGGGCAGACAACCCAAAATGTCGAAATCTTTACACCTGAATAACTCAAAAACTGTAAGAGATAAATTGACCATATTTTCACTCAATGTGGACAACATCATTCCCCATCGATTCAACCCATAGCGGAAGTTTCGCGGCAGAATAAATTTTCCGCAATTTTGAAAAAACTGAAATTTTTGCCGATTTCCTCGTTTTGACGGTGCCTGTCTTTAAAAATCTTCAAGGCATATGGATATCTTGAATAGTTTAAGAGTTATCGCCCTTGGAAGTCGGTGAATTTTTTAAGACGCATTATCATAGGGTTAAGAAAAAGGTCACAACTCTGCGAAAAATCAATGAATTCTATTTTCCGTAGTATCACACTGTAGGTAATTGGATGGGACACATTTGTGCTTCACATCATGGTTGTATAAAAATCAATAATAACGTCACCATTACGACACAAACACGGCCTTCACGATTTTGCACATTTCCGCACTTTTTTTACGGTGCCTGTGTTTAACAATCTTCTGCTCCTGAACGGCAAATAGTACAATAGTGTTCTATATATCGTTTTAAAGCCCACACTCCGGACTACTTAGATTGTTCAACGCATGTCGATATCTTGAATAGTGTCAGTGTTATTGCCCTTGGAAGTTGGTAAATTTTTGGCAAAACGCATTTTTATAGGGTTGACAGCTCTGCGAAAACACAATGGATTTCATGTTTGAAGGTACCAAACTGTAGATAATGAAATGTGGAACATCTTTGCTTCACATTATTATTATGTAAAAGTCGATAATTACGCCACAATTACGCCACAAACAGGGTGGGACATGAGGATTTCGCATTTTTTCAGTTGTGATAGTTGTGAGATAGCTGGAGGAAGTGTCGTAACATCTAGCAACACTGCCCACGTCCTGGTTTTCCAGTGCCCACAGAAATGGTTCCCTCTTTAACAGGCCATAACTCCGTTGTTCTTAGGTCTACATTCAAAAGAATTAGTGTTCTGGAATTGCCAGGATGTCATCTCTCCAGCCTCACTGTGAGAAGAATACACTTGACTTTTTGACCACAACAAAGTCTGCAACGTTTACCAGTAATCTCTCTTATAGTATATGCGTCCTATAAAGAGACTACCACTGCAAAGCGTGCTCCACGTGCAGATATGGGAGACGATGTGAATTTCACCGACAGATGTAATTGGCAATGACAAGGAGCTGTCAAATCTTTGCTGAAACGTCATTCAATGCCGAAAGAAATACTTGCCCTTGAATTGGCCTTTACATAACATCGGCATTATCCCAGCCATACAGCGTCGAGAACAAGCTTGCATTAATAAACATTGTCAGTACAGTCAGATATGAGTTTTATTTCAAAATTTTTAATGGGTGTTTAACAAATGCACTACATACACACATAAATCTATGGTTGTTTCACAAGTGCAGTATATGCACATGCGTCAGATAGCTAGGATCACGGCGATCCCAGAACACCAATCGTTCAGACCGTAGACCAAAGGACGGCGGAGCTACGCGCTGTTAAAGAGAGAACTATATCTTCTCCAGAACTATTTAAAATGGTACATGACCCCACGACCCCGGCTGCATTTCACCGATCCGCTCTCGTGTCAAAAACGTGTTCTGCCTTGGTTTTGGACGCTTTCTAGACCTTAATTACACTTCAAACACCCGTAACTCCGACAGTTAAAATGGACGCTCCAGCTGACGTCCAAAGAAACGGTACAAGTGAAGGTAGCCACGGAGGGGTGTATGAGGGAAGTCTGAAGACCGTCAGTATTGCCCAGGAGGCAATCCTAGTTATTATTATTATTATTATATAAATACCCTACTACTACTAATGATAATATCTGTAAGATAGTTTTGCTTGCTCAGCCGTAACCAAGTTTTGATTGGATCAGTGACCCATATATGAGTCTGATCCCCTACACACTTTGAATAAGACTGACTGACTGAGTTTGGTTTTACGCCGCTTTTAGCAATATTCCAGCAACATCACGGCGGGGGACACCAGAAATGGGCTTCACACATTGTGCCCATGTGGGGATTCGAACAGTGGTCTTCGGCGTGATGAGCCAACGCTTTAACCATTAGGCTACCCCACCGCTCCCTTTGAATAAGAAATGACTTTCAACAGATTGTGTGCCTTCAGGCGTTTTGCTATTTAGGTATTTAATATGCGGCAGGAATGTTAACTGGTTATCAAAAATAAGTCCTAAAACCTGGCTTCCTTCATAACCCTGCTTCCAAGTAGTATCACCTGCTATTTCAAAATCAAAGTAAATTGATACAACATGTTGTGTAGCTACTATAACAATTTAACAAAGGTTTCTAATCGTACCTAATGATCAGTGGTACTTCGAATGTTTTGGAAACAAACATTGAATATTTGTAATAAGGCTACTGGTTTCCAGATACAGAATTAATCCGCTATTTACTATTCGTTCCATGGTTTTATTGACACAACTGGTTAGAGATATGGGTCTGTAATTTAATGGATCTGTATGATCCCAGCCGGGAAAGAGGATCATTTCAAGATGTCTATATTTGGTAAAATATATCTAAAAGTGTCTCAAGACAAGAATCAGGCCAATGTTTCAGTAGCTGATAATGGATTTTATCATCACCTGCTGCAGTATCATGGGCTTGCACAAGAGCTGTGTAAAGTTTACATTTGTATGTAATGAAACCGATTGTAATCTTCACGGTCTTTTCCTGAGACCGCCTCCGTGGTGTAGTGGTTAGAGCGTCCGCCCGGAGAGCGGAAGGTCGCTGGTTCGATCCCCGGCCGCGTCATACCAAAAGACGTTAAAATATGGTACTTGTTGGTCCCTGCCTGGTGCTCGGCATTAATGGGTACAATAAGGACTGGTTGGCTCTGAGTCAGTATAATGGGTCTGAGTGGGGTATTCATGCTTCACTGCGGCATGGTATCTCAGTGGGCTAGCACTCTAAAACCAGCTTAAGTCTTGGCTAGTACAAGCAGCCGCACATACACATACACACGCATGCACGTCGTCATATGAGCGAAATATTCTCGAGAAGGACGTTAAACCCAATTTCACTTCACCTCTTTTCCTGTTTTTTTCCCTGATATATCTGGACGACGAAGAATGTTTGGCAAGAGTTTAGCCAGTGTTAATGGCAATTTCAATTTTGACAGTTATTAAGTTATACTATATCTTGAAGATGGTGAACAGCAGATTTGGAACCTTTGCCTTATATTCTCTGAACCATGTTCCACACCTGAGTCATGGGCGTGCGTGAATTAGTTTTGGAGACAAAGTTCCTCTAAGATTGGTGTTTATTTTGTTTTGTTATGAACTGTAGGATTATTATGCTTTCTTCCAACGTTTTATGGCTTGTTTGCATTATTGTTAAACCAGGCTTTAAGAATATGTGGAATTTTAGAGGACTTAGGAATTGTTTGGCATTTTCATCATGAACATACCATTCAAATTCGTTGAAAACATTGAGCTGCGAGGGACAGGTGGGGACATTTTTTACCACCTCTTGTAATACATCTTCTCTGTAATCCAAAGTTTGTTCCTAAAATTAGTACACATGCAATTTCCGTTTGAAGCGTCCTCCTGAGAGGGTACGTAAGTCCCAAAACTTTCAAGGTACAATTAAACTTACCAACTTTTTTAAAACGTAGTATTTTTGTGATTTTAATTTTGGCAAAGTTTTCCTACAATTGCCAGCGGCTGAAGGGATGATGTAAATCCAACTAGGGTCCATTGCAGGTAGCGAAGGTACTGTAAGTCCCCATGGTCCCTAGTATTGTAATCAGCCTTCAGTTGTTGGTGATCTATAGCCCGGTTTTATATTGTATTGTTGTCTTATACTATAGTGATATAATTTTATGATAGCGTACTAGTTTTAAATTAGGAGCTGTGATATTCTAGTAGTTTTACTGTCCTTTGATGACAGGTTTTTATTATCTAAATTTATATTTTACTGATATGAATTACATTGTTCTCGTCATGATATGGCCGAGATAATGCCGATGTGACGTTAAATCTGAACTCACTCACTCACCCCACTTGAAGCAATTGGTGTAAGCCATTACATTTTTGCATGTATTTCATATTGATTTCGACAGTCATAAGTCAAACCCTGAACACTATTGTCTTAGTGCAGGGGGCGGTGGGGTAGCCTAGTGGTTAAAGCGTTGGCTCGTCACGCCCAAGACCCGGGTTCGATTCCCCACATGGGCACAATGTGTTAAGCCCATTTCTGGTGTCCCCCGCCGTGATATTGCTGGAATATTGCTAAAAGCGGCGTAAAACTCAACTCACTCAGTCAGTCAGTCTTAGTGCAGACTCGTGACCCTCCGAGCTAGAATTGATCTTCAGCAACCCATGCTTGTCATAAAAGGCAAGAATTGGAATGTCATTGAATAAAACATTTACCTTCGTGATAGGGAATGACATGTATTCCATCAACAAGAACAAATTTCGACTTCTCGCACAATGTAGCATGGGGCTTTTTAAGGCCCTCATCTGAAACAATAAATTTGGTATTTTAGACAAATATTATCTTCTAAACATGTTCCAAATATACAAAGACAGAACATGATTTCATGTTTGTAATTTACAAAGGATTCTTTGATTCAAGATCAAGACATTGATTCCTTCTGCTTTCAAACTTGGGGGCAGTGGAATAACTAAGGGGTTAAAGCTCGGGTTCGATTCCCACATGGGTACAATGTGTGAAGTTTGTGTGCTGGCGATTGGTTGTGGCAAGACGGACTGTAGTGAGTATCCATACACATTCAAAACCTAAATAATGTTTTGTGCTTTCAAAGCACTTTCTTGTCTTCAGCCAGTTTGAATCCATTCTTGCAAATATCCACTTTTACTGATAACTATTGACTTATGTAATCACCTTATTCAGATACTTGCGTTTTTTCACACTTTTCAGGATAAAGAAATTTTCCGATAACGGAATTTTCTCGTCATTCCCCCCCCCCCCCCCTACAAAAATGCTCCAAACACTATTTCATACCATTAAGTAAAGTAGGGTATATTCCATTTTGCGAGCATACCACTAGCCAATGCCAATGCATATGAGGAAAAGTAACATATATCCATACAGATGTGACATTTCCAAAGGAATCGAATGAATTTTCACGTTTTCCCTTAATTTCTCTTCATCATCGGTTTCCTCCTTGGCTTCATCATTTGAATTTTGTCAATCTTGTAAAACCAATATCCCCTACTTTTTTTTGAATGGTATATAATGCGCGTCACGCCGAAGACCCTGGCTGTGTGAAGCCCATCTCTGATGTCCCCTGCTGTGATATCCCTGGAATAATGCGACAAGCAGCGTAAAACTAAACTCACTCTCCAGCAAATAATGATACATATGATAGTTGTTTTACCTTCTTTTGACTGAGAAGTCTCACTTTGCTGGATTGGTGCGGTCAGCTTGGGCTTGTTGCTTGGACGTAAAACGTCTTTAGCTGCTGCGAGTCCTGAGACAGAAAGGATGAAAGGTTTCGCAACTGCTTTATGTTGAACGTACATGGAAATAAGCAAAATGTAAGTGACATTCCATCTAAAATTCTTTCGCTCCCTGAAAATTAGAAAATTGTTAGTATGGCTTTGTTTATGGTTTAAAGTTGGTTGGTTGTTGTTGAACGCCGCACTCGGCAATGCTTCAGCTATATTGCGGCGGTCTGTAAATAATCGAGTCTGTACCAGACAATCCAGTGATCAACAGCATAAGCATCGATCTGCGCAATTGGGAACCGATGACCTGTGTCACCCAAGTCAGCGAGCCTGACCACCTGATCCTGGTTTAAAGCTGACCTGAGCAAGACATGGGATACAACTACCATATCAGCCATGCTAAAATAAATCGATCTCTTTGTTACTGTTTCAAGAATCATGGTTTGCCATATTTAACACTGGTGCCTGTATCGTGATCATTTGATCCAGGACTACCAGATATCAAATCCTTGGTAGTCAAGGGGCGGTGGGGGTAGCCTAGTGGCTCGTCGCGCTGAAGACCCGGGTTCGAATCCCCACATGGGTACAATGTGTGAAGCCCATTTCTGGTGTCCCCCGCCGTGATGTTGCTGGAATATTGCTAAAAGCGGCGTAAAACCAAACTCAGTCAGTCAGTCAGCTTTTTAGTCAAAGGCAAAAGTCATACCAACTGCACTAGAGTACATAAATATACAGTCAAAACATAAATAATGTTTCATATTTTTATACTCTAATTCTGAACTCACTCAAGTGAATGAGTGAGGTAACATTTAAAGTCACATCGGCAATATTTCAGCCATATCGTGACTACAAAAACTACGTATCAATAAAGGCATACACAAATACCTGTTAATAAAATCGCTAGATTATCACTGAACTTCTCTCAAAGCTAGTACATAGCCAACAAAATATATTACTCTAAACCCTACAAAAAAACGGGCTATAGATCGCCAAACAACTGAGTGAGTGAGTTTAGTTTTACGCCGCACTCAGCAATATTCCAGCTATATGGCGGCGGTCTGTAAATAATAGAGTCTGGGACCAGACAATCCAGTGATCAACAGCATGAGCATCGATATGGGCAATTGGGAACCGATGCCAAACAACTGAAGACAGATCACCAACCTAGAGACCATGGGGACTTACAGTGCCTTTGCTACCTGCATGGACCCTAGTTGGGTTTGCACCATCCATTCAGCCTCTGGCGATTGTACGAAAATTGTAGCCAAAATTTAAAATAACAAAAATACTACATTTAAAAAGTTGGTAAGTTTAAATTTAACTTTGAAAGGTTTGGGACTTACGTACCCGCTCCGGAGGACAATAATTTTACAATACTTTAACCCCCTTTGAGGATACATCCACCAACATTCGCAGTTGCTAATTCATACTACCATGTTTTAAAATACCATTTATCTGGAAACCATGAAGACTCACGGTACTTTTGCGACCTGCATGGACTCCAGCTATAATTATACCATCCCCTCAACCATTGGCGATTATAGACAAAGCTAAACGAATAATAATGATACACATTCTACGAATAAAATCTAGGTAGCCTTAAATTTACTTTGAAAGACGTGGTCTTACATACCCATACATATCAATCCAAAATTTGTAATGAATTCTATTTCATTTAAAGAATCAATAATTAAATGCAAATTAACTCTATTTTAGCAGATCCTTCATGTAACATTTTTCCAAAGTATTAAATAACACTGATGCATAGCTGCATCACAAGATATCTCGAAGAAAGACACTTGAACCAAGTCTGCATATCACCAGACGGTGCCATTTTGGGCATGACTCTGATGTTGTTAAACGCGGAATATACCGTAGTCACTGTTAGCAAACGCGCTCATAAAACACTAGATATGCCACATGTTTACTAGATTTTGCTAACCATTTGTCATGAAAACAATTTGTTGAATCACAGAAGCTCATAAAAAGCTCTCTTATTTCGTGAAATTATTGTTTAGAAATTGCATCACAAAAAAGCGTTAAGTCTTACATTAGCCTATCTTAAGTATCGACCTAATACGGCCGCCGACACAGGGGCAGAAAACTTCCGAATTCAAACAAACAAATTAACAAAGAAAATACGTTTACTTCTTACCTGTGGCTTGAAGAAATAATATTCTGGCATTTTGAAGCATAGTTAACTTTGGAGGAGCTATATCCTTTTCTTAGGACCATTGTCCCAAGAATGGTTTTCAGCTACTTAGTTTACTTAAGAAAAGGAAATACTGGACTGTCTTCGCATGGGAATTCCTGTACGATTTTCTTTTCAAAGATTGAAAATACTTCCCTTTCCCCAATGTATAAAAATTATAACATAAATGTATACTTCAACACACCAAGGATGATGTGATAACATACCACATTTCAGTCGGTACTTCTCATGCTCCTGGTTGCGTCTGGAGTCGTACTGAGGCTCATCGCGCAACTCATAGGCTCTCTCAACAGTCCCGTCGAAGAATACCACATGTTGGCACTTGAAGTCCCTTGCACACAGAGCGCAACACCGCAACATTGTAGATGTTGAGGCCTCAACTGATTTCAGGTTTTCAGTTACACTTGGATGAACTCGCCTCCGAAAGAATTTGTGAATGTGCCCAGTTGTTTTCCCGTGAAGCTGATATGTAAATATCAGTAGAATGGGACACACAGAGTTAATCGGTAACATTTTCTGAGGATCCAGTGGTCTACAGATATGCGTCTGTGTAAACGATTGCTTCAACTAACATGGACTTTATTCAGTAACTCATACTTTATATTTCCTTATGCCCCCGTAACGTCTGTCTTGTTCAGCCAATCCTTGTCAAGATGTGAAAATATTGATTCCATGATACCTGGATGTATTATGCTTGCAATTGATTGCTGTATAGTGACATATTGTAACTAAAACAAGTATAATATTCATGACTAGGGTTGGGTGTTGACAAACGTTTCGTATTGCGATATATTGTGAAAGGGTAAAGAAATTGCAAGACAAATCTTATGGATAACAACTTCTTGATTTATTTTTCACAACGTTACTGGGCTAGTTCTTGAAATTACTATTTCCTTTCCAGTGCCACTGGCCACTCTCAAGACTCAGATGTGAATGTACAAAAGATTGTACAAAAGATCGATTGAAAATGTTTCCAAATTGAAGGCTTCGCTTTTAAGTTTAGAACTCGAGAAAAAGCCATTTTGGTTTGTTTATCCGTACAACGAGTGCCGGTACCAATTCTCAAAACTATTAATGTATAATAATAAAAAGGAAATAAAAATGTTATTAGTATTGTTTTACTACATCACGAAAATTACTTTTCATGGTCACGGAACTTACCATTCGTATCGGCTGAAACGGTTCGAAGTTCGAATTGCAATATACCGGTTAACCGGTATTATCGCCCACCCCTGTTTATGACACATAAAAAGAACGCTATATGGGCGGCGTTCTTGTTATTTGCAAATGTTTGGTTGTCCTTCAAAGCCTTTCTCGTACAAAATAATTCTGAAGTAACACATCTGTCCACGTGGCATGGCGATAGAACATTGATTTCAGGTCATAATGAGCAAACGTGACACCCGTAACGATTCGGGGCGTATTGGTCCATTGTCAGTTAAGGCAATTTTAATCATAAAACAGACGTTTTCTCCACCAAACCTTCAGCTGATTTTCAAATGGGATTTTTCAGCAACTTCTTCAACATGCCGGAGGAATATCCCTGCTGGCATTATAAACGGCCTTTGTGAATCAGTGCCTCGTTGTTGACAAGAATGCCGCATGTACATGATGGTCATATGGAATACTATTGACTTCCTGAACACGGTGTTCTCGTCACTATATGGCTGGAATAATGCCGATGTGACGTAAAGCCCAACTCAACTCAACTCTTGACCATGGGCCGTTGCTGTGAATGAGTGAGTGAGTTTCGTCTTTCGCCGATTTTATCAATATTCCAGCGGTGGACACCAGGAACGGGCTTCACACATTGCACTATGTTACGATTGTACCCATGTGGGGAATCGAACCCGGGTGTTCGGCGTGACGAGCAAACCCTTTAACCGCAAGGCTATCTCACCCGGCCGCTAGTGTAATTCCGATGCTGCTGCTGTCTTTAACAGGTATCTCATACGCTCTACCTCTGTCACACGGTCCTCAAATTGCAACATGCTAAAATATAGCTGTCTTGTCTTCTGTTTCGTGTCAAAGTTGCTCTTCCGTCTTCATTTTGCATACGTATGCCATATAGTCACGACCATGCATAACGGTACCTTCAAACTCCCCTCCAGTCCACTCACTGGTTTGGTTTTGCGGTTTAGGTCACCAGCTTCTCAAATTTACATAATCACCGTTGTACCCTGATTATGTTATGCAGCTTAGGGTGGTGGTAAAAGCACTATGGTGCAATCTTTCATGCCGAAAACATCAAAACATCATACCAACTCTGTGATTTGTTTGCAGAATTTATGTCCTAAAAATAAAAAAGTTGTTTAACAAACTATCATTAAAATATTGACACAGTTCACTATTTGTTATGAGGGAGGAGCGCAGAGAAAGGGACAGCCAGGTGTTCGAGAAGCACGTGCTCAAGTGCCGACAAGTTATTGATTCATTAACTTGTACTGAGCCGTCTCCATCCTTTCTCGCACACCTGGCTGTCCCTTTCTCTGCACTCGTCCCTCGTAACATATAGTGAATTGTGTCGATATTTTAATGATAGTTTGTTAAACAACTTTTTTATTTTTAGGACATAAATTCTGCAAAAACCTCACAGAGTTGGTCTGATGTTTTCTTTATGATCAATTTTTCATTGAGTATTTTATGTTTATTAGTTTTCGAGTTAGATTGCAATTCATCCGTCCGCTTTTGAGCCAAACGGACTATAGATACTAAGCTTTGATTGAGTGATGGTTGTTTAATACAGCACTCCACTAGACTAAGGGCCATGTGGTACTTGAGGTATGTTTGCTTCCTGCATGGACCCTAGCTAAATGAACACATGTACATTGAGCACAATGCGTGATACTGCGTGAACCACACACATTTCCTTCCTTACTGATCGTCCTTTTAATAATAAGGACATTAACAGTAATTAATGACAATATAATCAAAATGACATCAATACATGTGTTGCTGTATGTGGTTTGTTGTACTTCCAATACATTCGGGGCGGTGGGGTAGTCTAGTGGTTAAAGCGTTGGCTCGTCACGCCGAAGACCTGGGTTCGAATCCCCACAAGGGTACAATGTGTGAAGCCCATTTCTGGTGTTCCCCGCCGTGATGTTGATGGAATATTGCTAAAAGAGGCGTAAAACCAAACTCAGTCAGTCAGTCCAATAAATTCAATCTCATTTTAACTAGCTGACACGTAGATTAGGAACCAGCAGTTCTGTATTTTAGGTTGGCGCAAAAATATGTACAATGACAATTTTTCACTAGACATAAGATTCGACCAGTGCCTCTATGTTATGAGGCAGTGTCTTATGTTTTGCAACAAAGTTTCACCTGTTATGAACAGTAGCTGATTCATTGGGGGACTATGAGGTGTCAGATTTAGAATATTATAGAATGATCTGGAACGTAAGTTCGTTTTTTAAACTCTCGGGGATTTTTTGTAAAAGAAAGTGAATTACTGCACACATTTTTATTGATATGTTCTGTAAATAGATACATTTTATTTTATAATCGGTAGATTGAATTAGCGACCGATATTGTTAGTGGCTGTATCCTCGGGGTATTGTTAGCTTATTGTGCTCCTGGGAGACTGCAGTAATTGATTGTATTCAAGTAAATGTCAGTGTCATCTTCCGTAATCACGTCTTTCAAACGTCAACCGACACATACTAAATTTATCATTATTTTCCTGGAGTCAATTAACTTAGAAAATTACAGTTATCGTAAGTTGTGTGCATTCACAAGTAACAGAATCAATTGAAATGGTGTACATTTACTGCTTATGATAGGATAATTGCGTAACAATCCAAGAAATTAAGGTGTCGCTAAAAGAAATGATACATTAAAGCTTCGTTTTGAAACTTCGACTGCTGCGAATCGTGAACTATAAGGATATATCTTAAAATACATATTTTCTTCATTTCAATATAAATTGTTTTCGTCACGATATGGCTGAGATATTGCCGATGTGACGTTAAACATTGACTATCTCACTCACTTACAACTGGAAAGCGTCATAACACCAGTTTTAAAAGCGAAATTTTGTCATTTACATACGGCACAGGTGAAGAGCAACCTCCTCGTGGTGGGTGCTGGGTAACGCTAATAGCTCTTCGCCCCCGTGTGGACCTGGGGTCGAATAGGTCCACAGCACCCCATTGATGGTCGTAAGAGGCGACCGAATTGGGTAAGCTGTGTGCCGTAGGTCGCGCCCCTGTATCCGTGGAGGACGGGACGGGTGGTTGAGGGCAAAGGGGCCTGGAACTGTGTTCCGATTGCCCATCTATGGCCGACAAGTGAGTATGATTGCCGATGGTTTTGGAGAAAATGCCTGCTTACTGTCGAGGAAATGATTTGTAGATGTTGCAATAAGTTTTTAGACCCGTGGAATGCCGCTGCCGATCGAATCTAGCCCTACATAGGTGCTGTCAACGTGGCTGGAATTAATAAACGAATTTAAAAGGTGAGTTTTCGCTGTCTTGGGTGATCCATGATTTTGGCTTGGAATTGCGGAGGTAGCTGTTTTCGGTGAGTCGTGGCGTATAACTTTTGAAATAATGATCCGATTGTGACCATTTATAGCTCATTTTGTAGGGAAATCATCTCGCTTTCGATCCGTAGGCCTCGACGGGGCCTTAAAAATAGTTTACGTGGTGAAATCTAACTTTGATTGAGGAGGGGGTGGTTCCGTCGTTACATCCCTTTCCTTTTATATAGTACTAGGGTAGGGTCTATATACCTATATGTCTTTCTAACGCTGTTTCTAAGCGTGACACGTCTTCACAGTGCTCGTGTTGCCGTGAACGTCTTGCAACAAGGTGTTACAACTTTACCCTGGCCGGCTAAAACACCAGATCTATCCCCTATCAAACATCTGTGGGATGTGTTAGTGAGTCTAGTGCGCCTCAGGGAGCCTGCACCCGCAAATCTTCATGTGTTAGATAGAGCACTGCAGCAAGAGTGGTACTTGATTCCGAGGGCGACAATTCAGCGGTTGGTGTCCAGCATGCCTGCAAGGTGTCGTGCGTTTATTGCTGCTCATGGTGGAAACACTCGTTATTAAGTATATCTGACATACTTACCGTACGGTTGTGCCGATTAAATTATACATGCTTCACAAAGTCAAGGGGTTCCTTTATTTTTTGTGCGTAGTGTATTTCAAATCACGAACTATGAAGGATCGTTTTAATAATATCAGTTCTCAATTAGTTATTGCATTTATAAAGAAATAGATGTGTAAAAATGATTTGCAAATAGATAAATATTTTATGATTGGAAGTTTAAATCAGTAGCTCAGATTGTTAGTGGTTGTATCCTCAAGGGGGTTAAAGTATTGTAAAATGTTTGTCCTCCTGAGAAGGTACGTGCTACTATCAGTCGTCATTTTAAGATTCCCGTAGATTTCTGTCTTCAAACTTGATGTGTTATGGTAACAACTCAGGGGCGAGCGTGGCTAGACTGAATGAATGACAGGTTTATTCGCGGTGTATAAATTTTCGCGCTAAAATGTTTTGCGCGAAAAGCGCGAAAATAAAACCTGCGCGAAATATAATACGTTTACAGTAGGTCCCAAAACATTCCAAGAAAATTTAAAACTCTCCACTTTTTTCATCGTAGAATATGTGTATTTTTAATGTATGGCTAGATTTGTCTAACTTGTTAACAGCTGAAGGGATGATGTAAATCCAGCTTGGGCCAAGCAGGAAGCAAAAGTACTGTAAGCCCCCATGGTCCCTAGTATGGTGATCTACCTTCAGTTGCTGGCGATCCATAGCCCAGTTTTATGTTGTAATGTCATAAAAAGTATACACCTTCAAGTCAAATGCAAGTTCTAAATCTTTAACTGTGATATTCTAGTTCTATTACTGTCCTTCTCAGACAGATTTTACAATATAACGTTATAAAGTATTTAAATATCACCGTTTTTAGTGACGTTTTGGCTAAAATATTGCCAAAGTTACTATAAACTTTAACTCACTCACCTCTTAATACAAAATTGCAAACATATAAAAGTACAGCGAGCCACCCAAAGATGGGTTATGAGAGAAAACTAAATGACATGAGATATTATGACATAACACATAATAAATAAACAATATATTGCTCATCAGAAAGTGCATTAAAAATGCATAAGATAATTAAATATATCCTGTAAAAGTATCTCTTAAAGATGAATTGCATAAAAGGATTATAAAATACACATTTCAAATGTAATAAAAGGGAAATATACCGTAACGAGTAGAAGTAAGCACACATAATATGTTTCCAAACAATAACTTAATCAGCTAGGATATAAGAAATCTGTACTGGAAGTTAAGATAGCTTTGCCGGTCTTGGCACTGATTAAACTCACGTCAGGTAAGGAGAGAATATAATGTACATTCTGTAAATCACTTAAATCGGAGAAGTCATGGCAGCTAACTACCAGCTAACTCTTTTGCACTAGTTACTTCCCTTTCAAAATCACCTGGAACCAGCTTTCTTTTCTCTTCTGCTGTCAACAAAGGAAGTCGTCTGCTACACCAGGAAGGACAACTCTTGATGTAGTAAGGTTCATTCTTCAGCCTGCAAGAGTTGCCTCCCATATTGAGTACCTTACTACATAATATAACACCTCTTTTAAAATTCTATTATGAGTATTAGGAAACAAAGAATTTCTCAATAAATTCTGAGAAAACTGTACAGTATGTTGTTTGTTTACAGTGGATTTTTTATACATGGGTCCAGGCTCAGCAAATGGTCAATGGTACTTCTGTTTTCACGGAAGCCACACTGGAGATCACCGAGGACGTTATTGGTCTCCATGTACCAGATCAATCGATTGTTGACCATGCGCTCCATGGTTTTACAAACACAGCTAGTTAGTGATATTGGGCGGTAATTTGAGGGATCAGTATGGTGCCGACCAGGCTTTGGGACAAGATTTATAATGGCACCACGCCATGAAAGACGAAAGTTTCCGGTTGTCCAAATTTCATAAAATATATTGAGTAGTGCCTCTAGACACGAATCAGGTAGGTGTTTCAGAAGCTGATAATAAATATCCTCAGCTTCTGCCACATTGTCGTGAGCCTGCCTTTGTTACCGTGACTCGGCGTTGACCTATTTTTGCTTGTACGACTCGTATTGCAATTCAATAAGCCTGCGCTCATTCTCCAGTAGTTCTTCAAAGGTTCTGGTATTTATCAAATTGGCTGGTACTTGTTATTGAATGTATTGTGGAATTTCACGTTGTTAATGATATTGTGTTACACGATCTTTGTTACACAATTGCTGCTTCTGCCGCAGTGCCGTGAGCCTGCCCAAGGGCAGTGCGTAATTCATGAAGAGAAAACGTTTCGTTGTAATCCTCACCAGTTAAAAGTGATTATTTCTTTTCTTGTTTGATTAGGTATTTCTGGACTTAAGGATTGTAATTTGATGACGATGAATGGTTGGCCAAAGTTTAGCCAGGTTTGTGGGCAATTTCAGATCAATGTGTTAATAGAGCATCACCATCTTTCAGATCGAAAAGGGGCGGTGGGGTAGTCTAGTGGTTTAAGCGTTGGCTCGTCACCCCGAAGACCCGGGTTCGAATCCCCACATGGGTACAATGATTGAGGCCCATTTCTTGTGTCCCCCGCCGTGATATTGCTGGAATATTGCTAAAAGCGGCGTAAAACCAAACTCAGTCAGTCAGTCAGTTAGATGGAAAAACACCAGAGTTTGATCCTTTGCCCTAAAACTGCGTCCATGGTTGACCGTTAGCTTGTGTATATAGCCTGACATTTGTCATTTAACTGTATTCCGGTTGTGGAATAAATTAGTAGCCGCAGTAATGAATATCAAACCTGCAGTCCTTCTGTCTGAAGCGATGATGGGACCTGATATGTTTGAAAGCTTGTGGTATAACATGGTCCCTAGTATGGTGATCTACCTTCTGTTGTTTGCGATCTATAGCATGTTTTATATTGTATTGTCCAAAGAGTGCCATCAGTTTTAACTCTCCATACTAGTTTTAGTTGTAATTGTGATATTCTAGTTGTTTTACTGTCCTTCGTCGACAGGTTTGTTATAATATACATATATTTCATTTCAATATCAAATGTTCTCGTCACAATATGGCTGAAATATTGCCGATGTGACGTTAAGTATTAACTCACTCACTATTGTCCAAACAGTGGTATTAGTTTTAACTTTCCACGCTAGTTTCATTCTAATTGTGATATTCTAGTTGATTTACTGTCCTTCATCGACAGGTTTCTATAATATACATATATTCCATTTCAATGTCAAAATGCTTGTCGTAAAAGGCGATCGGGTGGTCAGGCTCGATGACTTGATTGACACATGTCATCGTATCCCAATTGCGTAGAACGATGCTCAGGATACAGGACAAATCTTATGGATAACAACTTCTCGATATATTTTTCCACAACGTTTGAAGTTGTTATCCGTAAGATTTGTTTTGTATTACTACACCAACTTCTAAATGCCTTTTGAAAAAGATGCTCATGATGTTGATCACCGGATTGTCTGGTATAGACTCGATTATTTACAGACCGCCGCCATATAGCTGGAATATTGATTGAACAAACCAACCAACCAGCTGTTGTAACAGGAAAATTTTTCATCAGTAATCTGAATCATGAAGATTTGGATTTGGATTTGACTGACTGAGTTTTGGTTTTACGCCGCTTTTACCAATATTCCAGCAACATCACGGCGGGGAACACCAGAAGGATTAGTATTTGAACCAAAGAAAGAGTGTGTTAAAATAGAAACACTACCAAGCAGTTGTTGGAACTGCACGAAATTTGCAAGAAGCAGGGCATGTTGACTTTAAATGTCAAAACAATCAGACGCTTATCATTTCCGCTCAATTTTGTCGTCAGAAGTCCAGGACTCGGACAAAATACCTCTATTCATTCTTCAGCAATAAGCTGCGGTGGGGTAGCCTAGTGGTTAAAGCGTTCGCTCGTCACGCCGAAGGGCCGGGTTCGATTACCCACATGGTACAATGTGTGAAGTCCATTTCTGGTCTCCCCCATCTTGATATTGATGAAATATTCCTAAAAGCGGCATACAATCCAAACTCACTCACTCTTCAAGAATAAAGTTGAAATGACATGCCAGGGGGACAATACCACATGTAAAGCCACGAATATGCTTTTGTGTTATACATCGAAGTGTCATGTTTCTTGTCGATTCAACGCCCACAGAAACATCATTTTGAAATAGAATCAAGTTATTAACAATTCCGCCCACAAGCAACAACTCCATGTCAAGACATGCATGTACTGTACAGTGGCCTGGGGACACCTGCAACTTGTGTGGGATACGTGTAGTGGTGTGTGGTCTTGTACAGGTCACAAATCAATTAAAGTTGAGCAAAGTTGACAGAGTCCTTGATTGGGGTACCGTCTTTGGCAGCTTGACTCCTGAGTGTTTCTAGGACTTCAGTCCTGACCCACAACGAAGCATGTGTCCCATCAAATGGGTTTGGTCAAAATTTGCTCTATTCACCCATCAGAAAATGGGTACCCGGTAGGATTAGTCATATGACTATTAGACAGACAGACAGGTTTATGCAGTAATTTAGCCCCAAGGCCCATAATACATACATTTGGCAAAAGTAAATACATACTGAGTAAAGCTAAGTAAATTCACTTAGTGAATGGAGTTTAGCGCATTATATGCACTTATTATTATGTTTTATTATTTTTATTATATATGCATACCATTATCCAGCCGATAAAGATTCGGATTAGAATTGGTCTTCAGCAACGCATGCATGTCATAAGAGGCAACCGAACTAGCGGACATATTTAACTTGATGGATGTATGTCATTGTTTCCAAATTGTGTCGGTCATGCTCATGACATCAATCATTGTTCACAGACTGTAGTCACATAACTGCACAATTGCTGAATGCCGTGTTTAATGAACTTCTGAGTTGAAATCCAAATGAACAGCTTGGAAACCAAGTATGATATTCGTCTAAAGTTGATGCCAGCCTCTATACTAAGGTGTGTAATAAGTCAAATGATTTCAATATCGCATCTCGACAGTAAAACCAACTAGTAACAAGCATCTATCTCGAAAATGGGATTTCATATCAGGACAATACAATATAAAAACGGGCTGAGTATTGTTATGACGGATTTGATTTGTTCCGCTTTAGTCATTGCATTCCGCTTACCAATCCCACTTTTCAATTAAAAGTTCCTGTTTTAGTAGTTTACAAGATGGCAGCCTCCATGTAACTCACCGTTGCCATGTGCTCTGAAAATAAAACCCTCGGAGCATCGAACATACACTTCTTTTCAAGTATCACCAACAATTGAAGCAGATCACCATACTAGGAACCATGGGGACTTAAAGTACTTTCGCTACCTGCATGGACCCTTGATGTATGATTTACACCAATCCTTCGGCCATTGGTGATTCCGAATAAGGGCAACACATGATCGTCAGTAGAGTATTCGGTGGATTTTTTGTAAGCGAATATCTAGAAGGGCGATTGGTGAGAGTTTTCAGGCATTTGATTTAATATATAGGATACATTACACCTGTTAGCCACTTTTATGAAACATTACTGCTATCAAGTACATATGCATCAATATATACATGAATAGTAGCGTCAATATCTTCATCATTGACAATGAAGCTCATTTCTGGTGTCCCCCAGCCGTGATATTGCTGGAATATTGCCAAAAGCGGCTTAAAATTAAACTCACTCACTATTGAGGATGGATCCCTGGTTAGACTTAAACGTTGAGTCATCTCAAATCCAAGGTCCCCCTACTTTAATGTCCCCAGAAGCCCAACTGTTCAGGCCGTTAACACTAAATGGCATCTGGGGAGGCCTATTGACAATAACCCGGTCCTTTAATGCAACATTATTTAACACTGTAATAACAAAGACTGCGTAAGACACATGCACTTATGTGTTCAGAGGCAAAACGCTATGCTTCAAATACATGGTCCTTAGTATGGTGAAGGGCGGTGGGGTAGCGTAGTGGTTAAAGCGTCCGTTCGTCACGCCGAAGACCCGGGTTCGATTCCCCACATGGGTACAATATGTGAAGCCCATCTCTGGTGTCCCCCGCCGTGATATTGCTGGAATATTGCTAAAAGCGGCGTAAAACTAAACTCACTCACTTAGTATGGTGATCAACTTTCAGTTGCTGGTGATCTATAGCCCGTTCTTATATTGTACTATTGTCTCTCGTGATATATTTTTATGATAGCGTACTAGTTTTAAATTAATAGTTGTGATATTCTAGCAGTTTTACTGTCCTTTGATGACAGTATTTTTACTTTTTACGTTTTACATTTATTGATTTGAATATTGATATCAACTGTTCTCGTCACGATATGGCTGCAATATTGCCGATGTGACATTTAATTTTAAGTCTGCACTTAGGTGAGTGACTGTGTGAGTTTAGTTTTACGCCGCACTCAGTAATATTCCAGCTATATGGCGGCGGAGTGTAAATAATCGAGTCTGGACCAGACAATCCAGTGATCAACAGCATGAGCATCTATCTGCGCAATTGGGAACCGATGACATGTGTCAACCAAGCCAGCGAGCCTGACCACCCGATCCCGTTAGTCGCCTCTTACGACAAGCATGGGTTACTGAAGGTTCATTGTTTAGCCTGGACCTTTACGGGTTCTGCACTTAGGTTAATCCTCCTAAAAAGAACTCGGCAATTACAAATCATAACTTACTCCACCACGGGGAATAAGAATACAATGTACTGTTTGTTAATTTAGTTGCTTTTACTGTTCCCCAAAGACAGTTTTTTTTTATAATTGAACTTTATGTGTTATGTATAACTTGTTTTACTCACGATGTGACTGAAATACAGCCGATGTGGCTTAAATTGGTAACTCACTCACTTTGATGGCTGAAATAATGCTTTAATGTTAATACATATCAACTCACTCACTCAAGCGTTTGTGCCACTCTCCTTTTCAGTTCCAGTTTGGGTAACTACTGTATATTTGCATTTAACAAAATCTTCACCCTTCTCCTTGGATTGACCTGAAACATTGCATGTCACAGTAACACAAATACAGTGAGGGGCACGTGTCGACAATTCGACAATTTTATTACTCAAAAACCCACCTTCGGTGGTACAAGAGCATATTTTTAACAACAATTTATGTACAATTCATATGCATGCGCCTTTGATAGACAACTGAATACAATAAATAATTCCTTATACATATGTACAGTTCCCTACATATAAATAAGTGCTTATATTAATAGGTGGATAAACACAAACGCTTATTAAAGATTGGTTAGCATTTTTTGCAACTGTATGATAAAATTTGACAAAAATTTCTTATATCTAGTAGTAGTCGGCGAAAGAACAAGGACTAATTTAGATGTATTGTTAAGATATTTTGTGGTGGGTATACATTGTTCACGATATGAATTAAGTGCTGGACATTTAAGAATATAGTGTAATTCAGTCTCCAGCTAAACAAACATCCTACGTACAGCTCGCTGGCGTCATGCAGTTGACAATACACTGACAACTGGAGGCCAGCCCTGATAAGTTGTTCATTGGTACATACACATATATATAAATGCATATGGTTGTCATTTGCAGGTTTTTATAAGTTGGATAAGTAAAATACCTCATAAGTCAACAATTTTGGCGCGTCCCTTGAAATTTTACTTCTCAGGTTTCCACTGTACATGTCTCTGACTATGGAATGATCCATTGCGTGTTGTGCGCGCACCCGAGAAGGTCATCTCTCGTTTCATGTCTATATCTCACTTCAATCGCCGGTGGCTGAAGGGATGGTGTAAATCCAGCTAGGGTCCATGCAGCACAGGCCCTCGTGTCTTTACGAGGATTAAAGTTTAATATGTTTTTGAGATGACCACCTACTCGAAATACTTCACAGTACAACGAATCCATGATAATGTTATCTTTGCATTTGATACTATTGATATCTAACTCAAATTCCAGAAAAGAAAACATCCGAGGGGTGAGTTGAAATTTCTGGTCACATCGGCAGTATTTCAGCCATATAGTGACTAAAACAAGTTATACATTCATGACACATAAACCGAGAATATAAAAACACGTTGACTACACAGCAAACCACAGATACAGATGTAAACCCAGCATGTAAATCTATAACTATAGACAATACACCATATAAATCTACAGATCGTCAACAACGGAAGGTAGATCACCATACTAAGGACCGTGGGGACTTAAGGCACGCTTGCGTTCTGCATGGACCTTAGCTGGATTTACACATCACTTCAACCGCTGGCAATTGTGATGTTTTTTTATTTACAAAAACATTTATAAAGATAAAATAAAAATGAAACAATTCAATTTCTTTAAAAAAATCAATGGAGCGTCCTCATCATTGAAAAGGTACCCATGAGTATATCTAGAATCACCAATACGACATCGTAGCATACTCACTACTTCAAACCTGGACTGACAACTCAAGTAGGTGTATTTGGTTTAATTTCATGTAATTTATTTATACCCAATTGAGTGCCCACTTCTTTAGCATTAGATCGCTGATGTAAGTTCTAATTATCGGTTAACGCTAGTTATTTTACAATCCGTCGATGACTGGTCGTTTAACAACTCTTATTTATTGTTCATGCAAAACCTCGTCACTATATAGCTGAAATATTGCCGAGGTGACGACAAATTTTAACTCACTGACTCACTCATTGTAATCTGTAGAGGGAAGTAAGTGTCACAGATTTGTTGAGTGCTGATGTAGCTGAAGCATCAACCACAGTCTTACCAGGAAATCCAACATGACTGGGTAACCAACAAAACGATGTCGCATCAAGAAAGTTAAGTAAGTCAATAATTTGAATTGAAAATGGATGTTTAGCAGACATATTTTTCATAGCCTGAAGACACTTCTCAATAGGGATATGTTGGCATGTGTCTGCCAAGTCAGTGTTGACCACCCGATTCAATTAATTAGTCACCTCTTAAGACAAGCATGGGGTACTGAAGATCAGTTCTAACCCAGATCTTCACGTATCCTGTAAAGAGAAGTTCCGAGAGAGAAACTACTTTTTGTACTTCATCTTTATTTTCGTGCCAACTATTTGACACACGTTGTAAGTTTTGTGAAATTGTGCCAAGTTGGTCAAAGTGAGTGAGTTGATCAAAGTGAGCAATAGTTCAGCCATATCGTGAGGAAAACAATTTATTATTATATTACAGATCAATGCAATTAGAAATTAAATGTCTGTTGTCGAAGAATAGTAAAATTACTAGTATATCACAGATATTAAAGTAAACTAGCATGCTATCATAAAACGATATTATTAAATAGAACAATGCAATATAAAAATGGGCTATAGGTTGCCGACAACTGAAGGTAGATCACCATGCTAGAGACCATTGGGACTATGATATAATCACTGACTAATTACAATCCATTTCAAAATTTATCATTTATCAGTTGTTACAAGCTACTCATTAGTACATCTAGCCCCTTGCCTGGCTGTTCTGTTAGGTGTACTCACTCTCCTGTAGCTGGATAAACTGCTAATAATTGACAAAACAAATATGAAGATTCTATATTTATTTACTTTCACAAAATATATTAATTCAGATCTTGACACACTGTCTGAGATCAGTTGTTTTTACAAGCAATAGACAACCAGCCATTAAAGCTAGACACCCTCACTGGGGATCTTTAGGACTTTACAGTACTTCGGCTTCCTGCATGAACCCCAAGCAGGATTTAAGCCATCACTTTGGCAGTCATAGAAAGAGCTAGGCATAAATGAAAACATGTCCAACGTACTGTGATAGTATTTGGACTAACACGCTAGTATCATTTTACAATACTTCAACCCCATTACACCCGCAAAAATCCGGGATAGGTTTAGGCTCTCAACAGTTGAGCTGAGTTGGGTTTTACGTCACATCTGAATTATTTCAGCCACATTGTGACGAGATCAAGTCTGCATCCATATACATTAAGTCCAAGGTCTAAATGAGTTTTTGAAAACATATATATTCATTACAGTATTATTTGCAAACAGAACCTGTCATAACAACAACTTAAAAGCAAGCAATTCGTTATTTACATTACATAGTGACAAATTAACATACAGGTCAACTTCCCTCAGGTAGTTAATAATGAGATGCCCGCTCACTCGGTAAAACAGATTTTTCAGATTTCTGGCATCATAATGTGAGTCCCTTGCAGTCGAAAAGTCCGCACAGTCGAGCAGAGTATGCTTGATGGTAATCACTTCATTGCAAGAGACACATGGGAGGTCTATCTCCATCCGTTTTCAGCAGATAGTCATGAGTAAATCGACTGTGGCCAATATGACATTGTTGTAAAATTACCTCATCACGTCTTGACTCACAACCCAAGTAGGTATAACCAATTGTTGGTTTCAATTCATGAAGTTTATTTTTTCCTACTTGGGTGCCCCATCTTTATTGCATGAGGTCCCAAGAATAACTTTTGATAGTGGGTTTGAAGTCACTGCATGGGATCATCAGTGGAGATAAGAGCTTGTCAAGAACTGCTTTAGCTGCAATATTGGCCTTTGTGTTACCTGCGATGCCGACGTGACCCGGCAACCAGCACAGGACGATGTCACATTGGCCAGTAGAGAGGTCGTTATAAGTTCTAAAATGTCTTGGATGATAAGGTGACTTGAAATAACATTTTGAAGTACTTGACGGCAATGGAATGGATCTGTTGTTTAATATAAGTCAAAGCTGTGAAGAAGCTTTGGTCTCAGCAGTGAAAATGGAACTATTGTCGGGAATCCAACAGTCTTGGATCCAATGACTCTAGCACTGGCAACTTGGCAATCATCCTTTGATCCGTCTGTGAAAATGGATCTATGGGTGTTATAATTGGAACGTAACTGGTTGTATTTCTGTTGGAACACGGGGCGGTGGGGTAGCCTAGTGGTTAAAGCGTTGGCTCGTCACGCCGAAGACCCGGGTTCGAATCCCCACATGGGTACACTGTGTGAAGCCCATTTCTGGTGTCCCTCCGTGATGTTGCTGGAATATTGCTAAAAAGCGGCGTAAAACCAAACTCAGTCAGTCAGTCAGTCTGTTGGAACACACAAGGATTTGTTTCAGACTTTTTGAGTTTGGTGAGGGTAAGATCACCTGTGGTTTCACCATCTGCCAGGGTGGTGAAGACAGGAGTCGGTAAGGTGTTATGATATTGGGATCAATTTTAGCTGCAGATATGTGTAGTTGGATTCTGAGTCCAAGTGGTAGACTATTAGGAAACAGGTTTTCATACAGAGGGTTAAAACACAAATGTATTCGGGATTGGATTGCTTTGAACGTAATTTAGTGGTATACTGCAGTGAAAGTTTAATGCGGCATTGTTTAGGATCTGTACAAGTGAAGGAGGGTAGTCTGATCCCCTCACCACTCTGTTTTTGAAACGACTTTTAGCTAGTCAAGGTCCTTTCAAATATCTTATGTGTGGTAAGAATGTCAAGTGGCGGGTCGAATATGAGTCCCAGGAATTTGGCCTTTTCTACTACCTTGATGGGAGTACTAACTAAAGATAGGTCTGGATCCTTGTGTTGTTTGTATTTACGACAAAAGTGAATACAATTTGTTTTGGATTTCGAAAGGTTATAGCTGCCTTTCTATTGCGTGCATATTATACCGATACCACCGCATGAAATATTGAAATCATCCCCGAAAAGGGACCCATCAACATGAATTGTTCAACAGGTTAGTGAGGCTGTTAATTTTAATGCTAAAAAGGGTGACAAACAGGATGCTGCCTTGAGGGATGCCCTGATCTTGGAGGAAATAATCAGACAACGTGGAGCCCATGTTTCCACGTTGTATCATATGCTTTTTCTAATCGAAAACGATAGATACAGTATGTTGTTTGTTGACAATGGAATTTTTTAATGATTCCAGACGTACCAGATGGTCAATGGTACTTCGTTTTTTTGGGAAACCACACTGGAGGTCACTGAAGAGGTTATTGGTGCCCATGTACCAGATCAATCGATTGTTGACTATGGTTTTACAAACACAGCTAGTTAGTGATATAGGACGGCCATTTAAGGTATCAGCATGGTCCCGGCCAGGCTTTGGTATGGGGATGATAATGGCATTATGCCACGAAGGAGGAAAGTTTCCGGTTGTCCAAATGTCATTTCTTTTCTTGTTGGGTTTAGTACCTCTGGCACCGAGTGTTAAAAATTGATGAGGAGGAATAGTTTGCCAAGGTTTCGCCAAGTTTGTTTGAAATTTCAAATTTATTTGTTAAAAGAGAGTCACTATCTTTGAGATGGCGAACACCAGATTTTGAGCCTTTGCTGTTAATCTTTTGAATCATGTTCCACACCTTGAACATGGGTGTACCGATGTTTGTCGTAAGAGGCAACAAACAGAATCGGGTGATGAGACTACATAATTTGAATCATGTTCCACACCTTGGACATGGGTGTACCCATGTTTGTCGTAAGAGGCAACAAACAGAATCGGGTGATGAGACTACATAATTTGAATCATGCTCCACACCTTGGACATGGGTGTACCCACGTTTGTCGTAAGAGGCAACAAACAGAATTGGGTGATGAGACTACATAATTTGAATCATGTTCCACACCTTGAACATGGGTGTACCCATGTTTGTCGTAAGAGGCAACAAACAGAATCGGGTGATGAGACTACATAATTTGAATCATGTTCCACACCTTGAACATGGGTGTACCCATGTTTGTGGTAAGAGGCAACAAACAGAATCGGGTGATGAGACTACATAATTTGAATCATGTTCCACACCTTGAACATGGGTGTACCCATGTTTGTCGTAAGAGGCAACAAACAGAATCGGGTGATGAGACTACATAATTTGAATCATGTTCCACACCTTGAACATGGGTGTACCCATGTTTGTCGTAAGAGGCAACAAACAGAATCGGGTGATGAGACTACATAATTTGAATCATGTTCCACACCTTGGACATGGGTGTACCCATGTTTGTCGTAAGAGGCAACAAACAGAATCGGGTGATGAGACTACATAATTTGAATCATGCTCCACACCTTGGACATGGGTGTACCCACGTTTGTCGTAAGAGGCAACAAAACAGAATTGGGTGATGAGACTACATAATTTGAATCATGTTCCACACCTTGAACATGGGTGTACCATGTTTGTCGTAAGAGGCAACAAACAGAATCGGGTGATGAGACTACATAATTTGAATCATGTTCCACACCTTGAACATGGGTGTACCCATGTTTGTGGTAAGAGGCAACAAACAGAATCGGGTGATGAGACTACATAATTTGAATCATGTTCCACACCTTGAACATGGGTGTACCCATGTTTGTCGTAAGAGGCAACAAACAGAATCGGGTGATGAGACTACATAATTTGAATCATGTTCCACACCTTGAACATGGGTGTACCCATGTTTGTCGTAAGAGGCAACAAACAGAATCGGGTGATGAGACTACATAATTTGAATCATGTTCCACACCTTGAACATGGGTGTACCAACGTTTGTCGTAAGAGGCAACAAACAGAATCGGGTGATGAGACTACATAATTTGAATCATGTTCCACACCTTGAACATGGGTGTACCCATGTTTGTCGTAAGAGGCAACAAACAGAATCGGGTGATGAGACTACATAATTTGAATCATGTTCCACACCTTGAACATGGGTGTACCCATGTTTGTCGTAAGAGGCAACAAACAGAATCGGGTGATGAGACTACATAATTTGAATCATGTTCCACACCTTGAACATGGGTGTACCACGTTTGTCGTGAAGAGGCAACAAACAGAATCGGGTGATGAGACTACATAATTTGAATCATGTTCCACACCTTGAACATGGGTGTACCGATGTTTGTCGTAAGAGGCAACAAACAGAATCGGGTGATGAGACTACATAATTTGAATCATGTTCCACACCTTGGACATGGGTGTACCCATGTTTGTCGTAAGAGGCAACAAACAGAATCGGGTGATGAGACTACATAATTTGAATCATGTTCCACACCTTGGACATGGGTGTACCCATGTTTGTGGTAAGAGGCAACAAACAGAATCGGGTGATGAGACTACATAATTTGAATCATGTTCCACACCTTGAACATGGGTGTACCGATGTTTGTCGTAAGAGGCAACAAACAGAATCGGGTGATGAGACTACATAATTTGAATCATGTTCCACACCTTGAACATGGGTGTACCGATGTTTGTGGTAAGAGGCAACAAACAGAATCGGGTGATGAGACTACATAATTTGAATCATGTTCCACACCTTGGACATGGGTGTACCCATGTTTGTCGTAAGAGGCAACAAACAGAATCGGGTGATGAGACTACATAATTTGAATCATGCTCCACACCTTGGACATGGGTGTACCCACGTTTGTCGTAAGAGGCAACAAACAGAATCGAATGATGAGACTACATAATTTGAATCATGTTCCACACCTTGAACATGGGTGTACCACGTTTGTCGTAAGAGGCAACAAACAGAATCGGGTGATGAGACTACATAATTTGAATCATGTTCCACACCTTGAACATGGGTGTACTTATGTTTGTCGTAAGAGGCAACAAACAGAATCGGGTGATGAGACTACATAATTTGAATCATGTTCCACACCTTGAACATGGGTGTACCACGTTTGTCGTAAGAGGCAACAAAGAGAATCGGGTGATGAGACTACATAATTTGAATCATGTTCCACACCTTGAACATGGGTGTACCCATGTTTGTCGTAAGAGGCAACAAACAGAATCGGGTGATGAGACTACATAATTTGAATCATGTTCCACACCTTGAACATGGGTGTACCCATGTTTGTCGTAAGAGGCAACAAACAGAATCGGGTGATGAGACTACATAATTTGAATCATGTTCCACACCTTGAACATGGGTGTACCCATGTTTGTCGTAAGAGGCAACAAACAGAGTCGGGTGATGAGACTACATAATTTGAATCATGTTCCACACCTTGAACATGGGTGTACCGATGTTTGTCGTAAGAGGCAACAAACAGAATCGGGTGATGAGACTACATAATTTGGTTGATGTATGACATTGTATTCTATTTAGCCGGTACCCATGTTTGTCGTAAGAGGCAACAAACAGAATCGGGTGATGAGACTACATAATTTGGTTGATGTATGACATTGTATTCCATTTAGCCGGTACCCATGTTTCTCGTAAGAGGCAACAAACAGAATCGGGTGATGAGACTACTACGATTTGGTTGATGTATGACATTGTATTCCATTTAGCCGGTACCCATGTTTGTCGTAAGAGGCAACAAACAGAATCGGGTGATGAGACTACATAATTTGGTTGATGTATGACATTGTATTCCATTTAGCCGGTACCCATGTTTCTCGTAAGAGGCAACAAACAGAATCGGGTGATGAGACTACATAATTTGGTTGATGTATGACATTGCATTCCATTTAGCCGGTACCCATGTTTGTCGTAAGAGGCAACAAACAGAATCGGGTGATGAGACTACATAATTTGGTTGATGTATGACATTGTATTCCATTTAGCCGGTACCCATGTTTGTCGTAAGAGGCAACAAACAGAATCGGGTGATGAGACTACATAATTTGGTTGATGTATGACATTGTATTCCATTTAGCGGTACCCATGTTTGTCGTAAGAGGCAACAAACAGAATCGGGTGATGAGACTCTACATAATTTGGTTGATGTATGACATTGTATTCCATTTAGCCGGTACCCATGTTTGTCGTAAGAGGCAACAAACAGAATCGGGTGATGAGACTACATAATTTGGTTGATGTATGACATTGTATTCCATTTAGCCGGTACCCATGTTTGTCGTAAGAGGCAACAAACAGAATCGGGTGATGAGACTACATAATTTGGTTGATGTATGACATTGTATTCCATTTGCCTAGATCGATGCACATGATAATAATCACTGGATTGCCTGATCCAAACATGATAATATACTGAACGCTGTTATATAACTTGAATACTGCCGAGCGAGGCGTTTCACAAGAAACTACATTGTGAATACATTATAAACTCATTTATAACATAAATAATAAATAATTACCATTTTTGAAATGACGAGGCAGGCGTGATATCAACCTTCAGAAGTCCCCCCTTCTTGCACAATTAGAGGGGAACTTTATACCGCCGTCATCTGAAACATCAATTGTGGCATGGCAGCAATACATGATCTTCAAAACATAGGCTGTGGGACGCTCAATTTTAACCCATTCACTCATTTAACGAACTAATATAACCCGTGACGACCAGAGTTAGAAATGGTCTTCAGCAGCCCATGCTTGTAGTAAAAGACAACTACGGGATCTGGTGGGCAGGCTCGCTAATTTGGTTGACACATGTCATCGTAGCCTAAATGTGTAGATCGGTGCTCATGCTGTTGATCACTGGATTTTATGGTCCAACAAACCACTCATGAACTAATGTCAAAGCATGGTTTTACAACGTCATACAACCATACAAGGAAATGTTTGACTTCGACAGTCCTTCTCCTCTTATCATTTACCGCTCAGGACCATATGTTCGGATGATTTATGTAGGGTATCTAAACGTTTTTCAGAAATAAATAGCACATCGATTTAATGTTGTTCTACACTGCTTTTAGCAATATTCGAGCAATATAACGCTGGGGGACACCAGAGATGGGCTTCACCTATTGTACCCTTGTGGGGAATCGAACCCCACCATGACGAGCGGACGTTTTAACCATTAGGCTACTCCATCGCCCCTTCAATGTTTAAGACTCTGTCTTGGAACAATCCTTCTTTTCCGTCTACGAGTGGAGACTTGGCATGTGATATGATCGTTCCACCTAAACCAAGGCAAGCTAGAAATCTGTCCCCATTGGTGATACCCCACACTTAGTCAAGAAAAGCAGGACATGGGACATAACTCTGTAATAATTTATAACACGGTTTCTGTTTTCGAACACCATCATGTCCTGGAAACACATCCCAAATTTGGTTTCCCTATCTATAACGGTTTCTCAGGAAATCTGTCCCCATCATGACGGACGGACGGACGGGGTGGGGGATAGTAATCCCAAGAGAACACCTATCAAAATCATAAGTTATCTCCCTTGTTTATTAGTATTTGTTTGCTGTTCAGCGCCTCAGTCAGCAATATTCCAGCTGGGCACGGGGCGGTGGGGTAGCCTAGTGGTTAAAGCATCTGCTCGTCACGCTGAAGACCCGGGTTCGATCTCCCCATCGATACAATGTATGAATCCCATTTCTGGTGTCCCCGCCGTGATATTGCTGGAATATTGCTAAATGCAGCGTAAAACCATACTCACTCACTCAAGCCGGTCACACTTCCTATTCTACAATTGGTCATCTGATTGGCGACGATGCCAGGGTATTCTAGACTCTCACTTTTAAAGCTGATAACTAGTATATGTCTGAATCATATCAAGTCCTAGTTTCCACAACTGTTACCTACCTATCTGGGGGACCCAAAGTATACTGTAGTGTCTATAGTTTTAGATTTGCATGCTAGTTTCACATCTGTATCTCCAATATACTGATTGTTTTGGGGGCGGTGCGGTATCCCTGTGGTTAAAGCGAAGCCCCAGGTTCAATTCCGCTCATGGGTAAAATGTGTGAAGTTCATTTCTAGTGTCCTCCGCCGTGATATTGCTGGAATATTGCTACAAGCGCCTAAAACTCACTTACTCACTCATTCGGATTGTTTTTACTGAAGTTTGTAGGTTTTAATATTCTCGGTCCATGTATCATGAATGTATAACTTGTGTTAGTCACTATATCGCTGAAATTCTGTTGATGCGACTAGAACTCCTAACTCAATGCCATTCTGTTATTGGGAATGTTGTCAATCACCAAAATAAATTTGTAATCACCTGATTGGAGAAGTGTCACTTCGTTGAGTTGGATAGGTCCAGCTTTGGGCATGTTACTTAGACGAGAAACGGCCTTAGCTGAGACGATATCTGAAAACAAATGATACATGACTTCACTACTGCCGCATGTTAAAACATACAAAAGAAAATATATACGGAATGACAAAGGTCAAGTCCTCTACCTTTTGTATATGGAACAATGTCAGTAATAATTGAGAGGATACATGAGTCCCGAAACATTCAACGTAAATTTAAACCTACCACCATTTTCTTTAATTGCAGGATATGTGTTTGTTTTAAATTTATGGCTATATTTGTCTCGACCCGCCAGCATCTGAAGTTGGATGTGGTAAAACCAGGGTCCATGCAGGTAGCAAGCAATTTAAGTCCCCATGGTCCCTAGTATGGTGATCAACCTTCAGTTGTTGGTGATCTATAGCCAGTTTTATATATTGTATTGTCCAACAGTGCTATTAGTTTTAACTTTCACACTAGTTTTAGTTGTAATTGTGATATTCTAGTTGTTTTACTGTCCTTCGTAGACAGGTTTTTATCATATACATATATTCCATTTCAATGTCACATATGTTCTCGTCACGATATGGCTGAGATATTGCCGATGTGACGTTAAATATTAACTCACTCACTCACACAATTCTACCTTCAGTTGTTGGTGATCTTTAGCCGGGTTGTATGCTGTGTCGTTTACAGAAATATCGCTTAATGGTTAAAGGCTATTTTCATATATAAATCTGTGATATTCTCTTTATGTTTAACTGACCTTGTTGATAGATATATATGTCGTTTAAGTCTGTTTTTATTAATGCAAAAGAATTCAAAGTGACGCTATATAGCGGAAATACTGCCGATGTGGATTTAACTCACCGCCGATGTGATGTGTTCTCTCTTTGAAGCTACGGTCATCTATACATTACACTATCCGTAAGGTATAGTGGAGTGAGTTAAAAATTTCAACCATAATGGCAGGCAGTATTGCAATACATGTAAGAGAGGTAATTGAGTGAGTTAAGATTTAAAGTCCACATCGGTACTATTTCAGCCCATGTCGTGACTTAAAATAAGATACATACATATAATAAAATACAGGTAAGAATTATGAAACCCTGTCAACGAATGACATGCAAAACAACTAGTTTATCACATATTTCAGTGAAATTAGTGAGTTTGCTTTCAGCATGGACTCCTAGCCAGATTTATACCCATCCAGCCTTCTAGCTTCTGTGCCATCTTTGGTGAGAATCCTGTGCTCGGCCAATAAAATGACACACATTCTACCATTACAAAAGAGCAACCACATAGAGACCCAATCCCACCCTGGCAAACACATAAAGTGCCGCAGAATACATGCGTTTTTAGATTTTATGGCTGTATTTGTCTCCAATCACCCAGTGGCTGGAGGGATAGTGTAAATACAGCTAGGGTATATCACAGGTAGCAAAGTAACGGCGCAGGGCATACTAGGAACTCACCTTGGTGTGGCCTTAGGCCTCTGCCATCATGCTGGTGGCGTTGTATAGGGAGACAGTGAGGCAGGAATTCAGTAGACAGATGCCTGGCGCTGTTGAACATCTGGATTGACTGGTGCAGACTCGACACTATATACAGACAGCAAGCCATATAGCCGGAATATTGCAGGTGCGACTAGAAATCTTAAAGGCAACATACGTAGCGCAAAACACAACTTTGTAGATTCTGATACCTTTCGGTATGGACTTACAGAAACAAATCATCAAAAGTGTAAATTCAACTTATAATGCTGAAACATAACGCCATGAACACACACACACACAACATTATTATCAATAATAATATTACCACACACCCCGCGAAGTCGGAGTTCAAACGATTCGCTAATTTCAGCTCTGGGGTGAAAAAGTGGTTTCAGCAGTTACGCTGCGCCGCGCTCATAGCTGCACGCGCAGTGAATAGGTTCGGGTAGAGCTTGAAACAGGA